>NC_081559.1:98244965-98246030 GCF_022355385.1 Mustela nigripes
AATGAAATCTTGCCATTTGCAACGACGTGGATGGCAAGATTTCATTTCTTTTGATGGCTGCATAGTATTCCATTGTGTATATATACCACATATTCTTTATCCATTCATCTGTTGATGGACATCTAGGTTCCTTACATAGTTTGGCTATTGTAGACATTGCTGCTATAAACATCTGGGTGCACGTACCCCTTTGGATCACTACGTTTGTATCTTTAGGGTAAATACCCAGTAGTGCAATTGCTGGGTCATAAGGTAGTTCTATTTTCAACATTTTGAGGAACCTCCATGCTGTTTTCCAGAGTGGTTGTACTAGCTTGCATTCCCTCCAACAGTGTAGGAGGGTTCCCCTTTCTCCACATCCTCGCCAGCACCTGTCATTTCCTGACTTGTTAATTTTAGCCATTCTGACTGGTGTGAGGTGATATTTCATTGCGGTTTTGATTTGTATTTCTATAAGATACCTAGGAATAAACCTAACCAAAGAGGCTAAGAATCTATATTCAGAAAACTATAAAGTACTCATGAAAGAAATTGAGGAAGACACAAAAAAGTGGAAAAATGTTCCATGCTCCTGGATTGGAAGAATAAATATTGTGAAAATGTCTATGCTACCTAAAGCAATCCACACATTTAATGCAATTCCTATCAAAATATCATCCATTTTTTTCAAAGAAATGGAACAAATAATCCTAAAATTTATATGAAACCAGAAAAGACCTCAGATAGCCAAAGGAATATTGAAAAAGAAAGCTAAAGCTGGGGGCATCACATTACCTGATTTCAAGCTTTATTACAAAGCTATGATCACCAAGATAGCATGGTACTGGCATAAAAACAGACACATAGACCAGTGGAACAGAGTAGAGAGACCAGATATGGACCCTCAACTCTATGGTCAATTAATCTTTGACAAAACAAGAAAAAATATACAGTGGAAAAAAGACAGTCTCTTCAATAAATGGTGCTGGGAAAACTGGACAGCTATAAGTAGAAGTATGAAACCCGACCATTCTCTTATCCCGTACACAAAGATAAACTCAAAATGGATAAAAGACCTCAACGTGA
>NC_081559.1:98246430-98295582 GCF_022355385.1 Mustela nigripes
CAATGGAAAAAAGACAGCCTCTTCAATAAATGGTGTTGGAAAAATTGGACAGCCACATGCAGAAAAATGAAATTGGACCATTTCCTTACACCACACACAAAAATAGACTCAAAATGGATGAAGGATCTCAATGTGAGAAAGGAATCCATCAAAATTCTTGAGGAGAACACAGGCAGCAACATCTTCGACCTCAGCCGCAGCTACATCTTCCTAGGAACATCGCCAAAGGCAAGGGAAGCAAGGGCAAAAATGAACTATTGGGATTTCATCAAGATCAAAAGCTTTTCCACAGCAAAGGAAACAGTTAACAAAACCAAAAGACAACTGACAGAATGGGAGAAGATATTTGCAAACGACATATCAGATAAAGGGCTAGTATCCAAAATCTATAAAGAACCTAGCAAACTCAACACCCAAAGAACAAATAATCCAATCAAAAAATGGGCAGAGGACATGAACAGACATTTCTGCAAAGAAGACATCCAGATGGCCAACAGACACATGAAAAAGTGCTCCATATCACTAGCCACATTCATTTTTGCAGAACACCAAGCTGCTTCTAGGAACATGAAATTCATGGAATGTGCTTCTGTGGTGTTCCAATCATGTTCTTATTCTAAGGTTCATTCCTGACTTCCCATTCAACTTTGTGAAGGGTTTCCAGACTCGTTAGTGGTATAGCCAGGGGTAAGAAGTCACTCTAGGAAGCAGGCTCACACAGTCCTCCATTGACAACAAGCATTATTTTCTCTTCCATAAAGCAGCGTCACCTAGTTGAATAAATGGGACAGTGGAGTTGCGCACTTAGTTCATTCACCCTGGTACTATGGCAGCGTAAGCCAGGCAGCCTGCTACCATTCTCATGGCTCTCTTGAGAATACAGGATGTTGATAAGCTTTTTAGTTGTGACCGAAGGTTTAGTTCATGGGAGCTTAGACTTTATCTTCTGTCTAAGCCGTCCAAAGCCCCATCACAAACCCTCCTCTAAGTTGAAGATCACAAGACCATGCATTATTCCTAAACTGATGACTGTTTCCTTCATTGGCCTGTGAATTTTCTCAGATGATATTATTACTCTGAGCATGGCACACTGTAGTGAGAACAAAAATAGTAGTTTCTTTTGTGAGTAATAGGCAGATCCTCTGTTCTTCTTGGTTAAATTCCATCTGGGTTCTGGTTTACAGCCCCTTTTTTTGGATGATCCATACTCTTCGCCTTTATTCTCACTATTTTGCTTATATTTTACTAACGAAGTCCAGTTCTTTGTAACTTGCTCACTTAGTATATTCTACTGACATCAGACACAGAACTTTTCACAGAATACATACCACGTGATCATATCTATATACAATTTTTTATCGCGCGCACGTGTGTGTGTGTGTGTGTGATTTGCCACCAACTGTATGTGTCTTTCTAAGTGTCTCCTTGTAAAAGAGGTTCTTTTCTGATTGTCAACTTTATAACTTGGAATCTCAAGTTCCCTGCAGTGGGACTGGTGATTCATTTTCAGAGCCGATAGGGCTAAGTCAGTGAATTACTGTTTCTTGCCTATATCAAGGTCTCTGGGTGAAGAGCTCTGAAACTGATATTTCCCAAAAACTGTGGGGGTGGTTTTAATGTGAAGGCAGGTTCTCAGTTTCAGTCTTGTGGAAGGGCCTGTTGATTTGACTCAGAAAATGCTAGACTCAAAAAATTGCTGTCTTCTTCATTTGTCCAGTCTATATGTGTTGGCAAAAATTATTCAGTAAGCAACTCAAATTAAATTCCCTGCCTAATGTAGGGTGATAGTGGTAGCTTTAAAGGTAGAGGACACACTACTGACTTTTATAATTTTCGATCTCCCTGACTGAGTGAATGGAAAAACAGGGCAATTGTTTCCTGATTTTCTAAGTATAGGCATACGAGAGTACAAAGCTACCCTCCCACCTTCTGTTTTCTCTTGGTGACATCTAGTTATCATAAATGTAAATTAAGGCCCTATCATGTGCTACACAAACTCTTAGGGTAAAGTGGTCAAAATAAGATGCAGACTGTTCCTTGCTAAATTAAGTCATTAAGAACCACCTAAGTATGATGAGTGACATGAAGAAGTCCAGGACACTCACTTCTTCTAAGAGGATGACTAACCTGGCTTTGAATGTGGCAGTGTACATTCTTTTTTCTCCTTTTAAGTGAATTATTTCAAACTGTTTTTGGTTAAAAACCCTAGAGACTTTTTCTCTATATGGTATTCTTTTATTTGCTACCTACCTATTATTTTTACACTTAAATTAAGTCTCCTGAGGTAAGCCCTACAAAATGAATTAGTGTAATCCACAAGCCAAGCACACTAAAGATCATATGAGGTGACAGGATATGGATTTTTGAGGAATTTTTCATGAAAGTCTACTTCTTGAGACTTTTTTCCATCAATGGTTCTCATTCAGGTTATATAATGAAATCGACAATATATCATACCTGCCTTATAAAATGAATAGTGGGACATCTGGGTCTCTCAATTGGTTGGGCCTCTGCTTTCAGCCCAGGTCATGATCCCAGGATCCTGGGATTAAGCCCCACATCAGAGTTCCTGCTCAGCAGGGAGTCTACTTCTCCCTCTGCCTTTCCCCCCCACCTTGACTTGTGTTTTCGCTCACTGTTTCTCTCTCTCTCAAACATGTAGGTGAAATAAAAAAAAAAAAAAATAAGATGAGTAACATATTTGGCTCAATTTTTTTTCTCTCAGTAAAAGCCAATTAGGATGTTTCCAGGTTCATTTTGAGGTTGTATTTGACATTTGGGATGCATTATTACAACTTTTGGGTGTTTTTCTTTATTATATGACTCTAAACTGTGAGTCCCTTAAGACTTAGAGCCCCCAGTTTTGAGTTCTGCATCTCTGGCATTAAGGAATGGAAGGTTCTACCCTGTATGTGTGCCTTTCCTGTTTATACACTGGTCTTCCCACTAAAGTTCATTGGGCCAGAACTCTTAATGTGGAAATTCTTTCCTTACTGGAATCTTTACTATTTCTAGCTTTTATGGCATCTGTGAAGCAAATCAAAATGTCTTATTAATTCCAGATCCAGGCCTTCTCAGAAAAGCTGAAGGAAGAATTAAATGAGAATAAGAATGCTGGTTTTGTACCACTCAGAATCATGCGTGGCCCTTGGCATATTAAGCCAGCCCTTAGTGGCATAAGACTCTTCTGGTCACACCAGATGGGTTTCTCATTCTCCTTTCTTTTTGCATTTGGATGAGAAAAATTAAATAGGGGAAGCATTTAACTAAAATGAGAATCTGAAACAGAAGAGGGGGTCAAAATGGCAGGAGTACATAAATGATGTGAGACCTTTCACCTGCTTTGCCTTAGTGATGAAGCTCCTGAGTCTTGGACACTTTTGTTCCTGGACTCTCTCATTTGTCTCAATGTTCCTGAAATCCAGAAGAGCTCCACAAGAGCAAATTGATTTAATGGGTTCTGTGTTAGACATGGTTCTATCTCCACATTATATCCCTAAATTCCCTTCCTAAGAGATAAATGAACAAGGAGACAACACTTGGGAAGGAATAAAGACTATTCCTTTCCAATTAAAACCTGTATGTTATTTCCCAGGAGGTATTATTTCCCAGGAGGTTTCAGGGGAACTCCCTTTCAGGGTTCTGTGTCTAAATCTCTGAATGAATCTTGTTGGGTCATCAAGGGTGTTTTTCTTTATTATATGACTCTAAACTGTGAGTCCCTTAAGACTTAGAGCCCCCAGTTTTGTGTGTATATATATATGTGGTTGTTGGCTTTCCATTAAGAGAAAATTTTTTAAAAACTGATAGATTGTTAATGGTGGAAAGGACCAGAGAGATTTTTATTCCAGTATTTATTAAATTCATTTTGGCAGAAGATCCTTACCTAAGATTAAATTTTATAGGTATATTAAATATGTAAAATAGATACCATTTGAGATGGTCAAAGAGAAAGGTGAGACCTAGTTTACTGACTTTTCTCCTCAACCTGTTCTCCTACCCTACACCAGGTTATTTTTAAAGCTTTTCCTTGGAATTGTCCCACTTTCCAGAAAGATGTTTTAAATACCATAGATTTAGTGAGTGCTTCATTTCATCAAGGAGAAAAATGAGATTGGAAGCAAAAGGTAGCTTTGTCTAAGGTCCTCTAGCCAGTTAGTGGCAGTTTATGTTGTGCTACACTGTGTTGCTTGGCATGACATCATCTTTCAATTATCTATGGTTATTGCTTCACAATATATTCAATAGCATCCTGGGGCACACAAGCTGAACATGTTTCCCAATTGTCAAGGATAGCTGTGAATGAGAAGAAAGTTCATGGGAAGCTTATGGGATGGCTCCAGGTGTCCATCTTTCTACTTCATATTTGCTACCACTTTCCCTGTCTCAGGGGGCCCATTTCCCACTGACTGTCCCTCAGAGTGAACAGAAATTGAGTGTGTTTAATTTAGATTTTCTTCAGTTTCCTTGACTTGCAATCAGCACATCTTTGTACACTTACCTCTCCAGCTGTTCTCTGTGCTGACCTAACCAAGACTGTGGAAAATGCCAGAGACATTTACTGTCAGGAAATTTCCCCAATGGCTTTAGCATTATTAAAGTGATTAACTTAATTGGAGTTGTAAGGCATCAGATAATAATGATATCCTTTGGCTATGTTCTTAGTAGACTGTATACCTGTAATGAAATCCATAAAGGAAAATTGACGTATATTTGGGAAGCAAATCTATTGAATTTCCTGTGTAGCAGGTAAAAATGTGTAATTCTTTTCCTTTGCTTTTACCTTCAGAGACTTACGATGAGTCTGGTTGTAGGGTAGGGTAAGGGCATTATATTAATAGAGGCAGTGTAAATTCTTACTGTATCCTGAATTCACACAGTATTTTTCTAAGTGGAAACCTGATTCATCAGTTATTGGTCCTATAAAACTGAGATACAGTGTGGGCTGCTAGTTGTATTAACTTTGATTAATTTTTTTATCTCTTTCTCTTCTTCATGTTTTATTCTGGGGTCTTGTCAGCCATCTCCTTGTTCCCTATGCCAGGGGTAATTTTTCATGGTATTTATTTACGGGGGGAGTATAAGGGGACAAAGGTGGCTAATTTATTATAATTTCTTTGTTTCTGGTACCTACACAGAAAGCCTGACAGCTAGGAGTTCATGCACATGTACACACACATACACACCACAGAATCCCTTTCCAATAATGGCCAGGCTCCACAGAGAAAGCAGACAGGCATAGAGACCAAATGCTATTCTCCTGCTCACAGATCCACTTCTTTAAACGCAGTATCTTGGATACCTGTGATGGCAACAACCATCTACCAGCATGTGTCCCTTATAGATCCTGTCTAAACCAGCTAGATGGGCAAAAGCAAGAGCCTTGATCTTGCATTGATTAGGGCAGCTGTGCCATCAGGCACCAGATGCACCCCAAACTCTCCCTTAGGATGCAGTGGTTTTCCTGCATTTTCTTTCTGGTATTTCCTTGTACTTACTTTCTAAGAATGTTTATATAGCAGATAACCTTTGAAAATGGAGGTATCTCCCCTTCAGGGCAGAGGGCAATACAGTGATGATAATGTGCCCCTAGGGTAAAAGTTGGACAGGTCTGCTTGTGGACAGGTTGGACAATTGGACAGTTGGACAGGTCTCTTCATAGATTGGGTGTTTTATAATCTGAAGGTGCCTCAGCTGTGACACAAACCTACCATGTGCACAGTGCCCCCAGGCCCAGTGCTACATGATCCACCCCCCCACTCACTCCATGGCACTTGAGGGATACAGGCAATTGATGTGAGCACAAACCTCATGCTCCCCACTGTGCTCTCAGTAACAGAGTCCTTTGTCTCTGATCCAGGTTCTCATATCTTATTTGAGCATCTGTGAAACAAGCAGGCTAATCTGGGAATCTCTGACTCATAAATGTCAGACTTTTTACTGTTCTTAATACCTGGTTTCTTCTTTCTGGAACCTTGGTCTTAGATGTAGGTTGTCTATTCTTGCTGTACTCTCTTCACCTCATCAACTTTCCCCAGTTTCAGGGGTTCAGACCATATTTCTAGTATCCCTTCCCACTGGACTAATCCTCAAAGTGGGGCTCCCTCTGTGTGTTACAATGAAATGGAAAATTCCTGTGGGTATATTTCAACTTATATGACAACTCTAATTTTTTGATAGTGACAGCATGGAATTTATGATAGAAAGATTCAGATGTTATGTCTAAACTCGGGGTGAAGGAGTTACATGATCTACAGGACTAGGAAGGAGAAATGTTCTAGATGTTTCAAGTCCAAAACTGCTGCATTAAGACTCTGGTGTCAGGCATGCCCAGGGCTAAATGATCTGGAGAAATGCTGACTAGAGCAGTACATATACACAAGAAGAAATTAACTGTTTTTGATGATGGCGAAGCCATTGCTGTATCCAGATAGAGAACTATTCAAACTGTTTATAGGGGATAAATTTGCTGAGTTCTGTATGAGCCTGGTCCTGAGCACTCTATGGTCAACCCATTAAGATCCTTTTAGCTAGTTTTAAGGGTGGAAAAGCATACCTAGCAAAGACATTAGTTTTATATTGCCACTGTCAATCTAATAGATTTATAGGATGCACTAATAATTTTTGAAGTTTTTAAGTGATGGCATTTCTCCCTATTTTTCAGCACCAGGAAAACAGGTAAACCTCCTGAACATTTGGCTTTTTGTTTTGTTTTGTTTTTAGATTTTATTTTTAAGTTATTTCTATACCACCCTGGGGCTTGAACTTACAACCCCAAGATTAAGAGTCACACGCTCTACTGACTGAGTCAGCCAGGCACCCCTTGGCCTTTTTTTTTTTTTTTAATGAAATTTTGTTAGTTGCTATTAACTTATTCTTTCCTTTGACCGCTAGAAAGATCAGGAGCACATTTCTTGATTAACCAGTAATGGTTCTCAAACTTGGCTACACATTAGAAACCAGAGAAGCTCTAAATCCAGTAATGCATAGATCACACCCTCACACATACTTAATTGATAATGTAAAGGATCCTGGAATTTTCATTTTTTAAAGAACACCAGGTGATTATACTATGTGGCAATAATTTAAAAGAAACTATTTTATAAGATTTTCCATTTAGTATTTTAGACTATCCAGAATTTAATTTTAGACTGCTATATAATAGGGTTCTTACTCTAATTTTCCCAAGTAACCACAATTTCCAACATTATTTTTGAAATCCTTCATTTTTCTAAAACTACTTTTGTTTTCCTTACTGATTTTTCAATGATATTCTTAGATGTATAAATCCCACATGTCTGATTCTATTTCTGGATTCTCTTTGCTATTTCATTGATTTCTATGACTATGGCTTAACCAATATCATTCTATTTAAATAGCTATGTATAGAGTGTTATGATAGCTAGCAGGACAAGTTCTGCCAAATGTTCTTGGCCAAGTTATTTTTCTTTTTCAGAAAAAAATTAGAAAAAGCTATCTAATAAGCTATTAAAATAACCATGTTCCACAATCTAGTATTTTTGGGCCATTCAGAATAAGCCCCTGTGAGCAAGGAAGTATGACATTCTGATTGTTGACACCTGAGTTCCATGCTTTAATTTTTTTTTTAAAGATTTTATTTACTTATTTAACAGAGAGATGGAGAGCACAAGCAGGCAGAGTGGCAGGCAGAGGGAGAGAAAGAAGCAGGCTCCCCACCGAGCAAGGAGCTAGATGTGGGACTCAATCCCAGGACCCTGGGATCATGACCTGAGCTAAAGGCAGCTGCTTAACTGTCTTAGCCACCCATGCATCCCTCCATGCTCTGATCTTGAAGTGCCATCTATGATCACATAATCTGAGATCCAGATAGAGGGTTTTAGTAGATAGGGTGTGTTGTCAGGACCGTTGGGTATGGAAAATTTGGAGTTCTGTAACTTAAAATGGCAAAGATGGTTGTGAAGCAACAAAAAGGCATCAAGTGCCCACTACATTTTATTTTTATGGCGTTGGGAATCACCCCACGATGTGATACTAAATGGTAGCCCTCCAAGAAGGAAGCTATAGTTACAAGTGAAGAATGGCCATGTAACCACCATTAAATTTGTTTTTCCACACTTCATTACTATAGCAACCTTCCAGATTGTGTTGTATCACAAAAATCTCCCTACTTTGAACTTTTTAGTTATTCAGAGCATCCTCTTAGTTTACATTAAAATAAAGAAATTAGAAAGATGAATGAGAAATAAAGGAGGCCTTAATAGTGGGGAGAATTGTATCACTTATAAACAGGAAGGGAGTCTTTTAGAATTAAATTGCAGTTTCAAGGTCACAATTCCTATCAATTTGTCCTCTGCAAATCGGCTCATCCCAGATGAGCACTAAGACCTTGAATTTAAATGAGTGCTTCATGATCTCCGATTTGAGATTCTATTGAAGATACCATGGTCTTTCCTGTCTCAGGGCCTTTGTACACACTCTTTTCAGGGCCTGAAAATGTCACTGTTATCTTACTTCCCTTTATTGAGCTAACAGCAACTCATACCTTAGATATTTTTTTCTGGTGTATTTTTAGAAACACCTTAATGACTTAGAGTGACATTTAATGTCCTCCATAGTCTACCACCTGTTGATTTTTTTGATCCATCTCCTCATAATTCAACCTAGTTGCTTACTGTCCTTTTCCCTCCTATTGTTTATGCTGTTTTACCTGTAGAAATTTCCTCTTTCCACAGAAATCCTTCCACTTGGGAGTAACAGGTTGGTTTGTTTTCTTGTTTTTTTTTTTTAATTTATTTGTTTTTTTGTTTTTGTTTTTTTCTATTCACATCCACTTTGCTTGTATTTAGTCACATTCTGACTAGAATTATACAGCTCTGAAAGTTTGTGTCTTGTTTGCATTTGTCTAGCGTTAAGGTGTTTCCTCCAGGTAAATTTTTGTTATACCATGGTAAAGACCAGACTTCATTCATTTCTGTGCCTTCCAAAGAACCTTGAGAACTTTGAATAAATGGCAAGAGATACTTGATGGCAGGGTTTCTCAAGCTTCAAACCTCATCATAATCACTCGAAGGGCTTGTCAAAACACAGCTTGTTGGGCCTACCTCCAGAATTTTTGGTTCAGAAAACCTGGGATAGAGGCAAAGAATTTGCATTTTCAGCAAGTTTGGGTGATGCTGATGCTGTTAACTCAAAACCACATTAAATCACTATCCTGTGTTGACAGTGTTTTAAAATGTGGTTGTATATTAGAATTTCCTCCTGGAAGTTAAACAACAATAAAAAGAGAAAGGCCATGCCTGAGCTTCATCTCAGACAAATGAAATTAAGGTCCCTGAGGGGTGGAGCTTTTCTGATAACAATAAAGAAAATCAACAACCACAATTCCTCAAGTGATGAGCAGCTAGTTTTAAAATCCATTGCTCTAAAAAAAAAAAAAAAAAAAAAAAAAAAAAAAAAAAAGTCCATTGCTCTACACAAATAGCAGATGAAGAAGTAGAGTTGTAATTGTAAATAAGGAAACATGCTTGCTGGGAAGCTAGAGCAAAGCAAATGTCATAACTTAGTAAGTAAGTGTGAGTTTGAGAGTGCATTTACACTTTAATATGCTTACAGTTAAGATACAGATAGTAAATCTGGAATGGTGTCTGAGATGCTTCTGGTCTACAGCGGTAGGTGATTACAATCCAGGAAGCATGCTTATTAGGGAAGAATTTGGACATCTGTCAACAAACATGGTGGAGAAGAACAAGGTATGCCAAAGACAGGCTGATAGATGAGACTGGGAAAGTGAAACAAGACTAGAGGACACATATCCAACAATGCTTACAGAATTCCAAAGTGGGAAGGAAGGAAGGAGGAGTGCTGGGAGAGTCCCCTGCATGGGAAACTACTTGAAAGCTATAAGTTTAAGTTTTTAAGTGAATTTTTGGAGAAAACATCCAGTTTTGCCAAGATTGGCCCAGACTAAGTGTGTAATTTCTACCTCATTGAGTAGGCAGGTATGTGAGCAAAAAGGCAAATGCAGTTTCTAGAGACACATTGTAAGAAGTCCCATAGAGATTTAGTTAAAGCACATGGGCTTTCTCCATCTTCTTAGTTGCCTTAGTTGAGAAGGTAATTTCCATTGCAAAAAATAGGATTTTGCTTTATTCCCAGTAGCTGGCATTAAATTAATCCCATAGAATGTGTTTGGGGACCAAGTTGATGAGCAGAGATTGTCTAAGTAGCAGGTGCATTAGATTCATTTAATCAACTAAACCACATGCCCTGCACATATTTCAGCTTTCTTAGTTGGGTTGGCTTTTATTTGCAAAACACCAACTGAAGGTGTGCTATAGTGGATGTCTAATTGATGATGCCTGTCAGATTTTATGTTCTACAAATGCCAAGTGCATTTTACCCAAGTATACTCTTTCCTGATCCATTTTTCCAAAGTAAGCATTTGAAAATTTAATTATTTTGAGATTCTTAAGCAGGACCCATCTTCTCAGAGATGTTTAGAGTGAAGAGGGGGATTTACAGTCTCCAGATTCAGCCTAAATCCATTGTACTCAGAAATTTCGTGAATACAAAATACAAGGAGGGAACCTCTGTGTTACTGATCCAGAGCCGAGGCTCCTGCCTGTGGGTGTTTTCCCTCATCTCTCTCATTAGAAGGGTGTGTGTGTGTGTGTGTGTGTGTGTGTGTGTGTGTGCGTGCACACATGCACGTGCATTCTGTACAAGTGGTGGTTTGAATGATGACCTCCCAAAAGATATTTCCAGATTTTGGAGCCTGTGAATACAACCTTATTTGGAAAAAGGGTCTTTGCAAAGGCTCTATTTAGGGACTTTGAGATGAGATCATCCTAGATTATGTGGTGCATCCTAAATCCAATGCAAAATGCTCTTATAAGGGACAGAACAGAAGACATACAAGAGATGGCCATATGAAGACAGAGGTAGAACCTGGAGTGATATAATCCTAAATTAAGGAACACCTGGCACTACCAGAAACTGAAAGAGCCAAGGACCAGAGTCTCCCTAGAGCCTTTGGAGGAAGTTGGCCTTGTAGACACCTTGCTTTGAGGCTTCTGCCCTCCAAAACTGTGATGGAATACATTTCCATTGTTTTTAAGTCACCCAGCTTGTGATAATCTGTTACAGAACCTCTGGAACACGAATACACTTACTAATAGCAGGGGTGTGAACCTGAGAGGGAAAGGGAAAAAAGGAAAACAAGTTCACTGGCCATCCAGAAGGTCATTTTGTCAAAACATTATTTCCAAGCATCTGTCATGTCCTCCAAAGGAGACTCATGCTGACAACAGATTGTCAACAATGCTTCAATAAGACAGAGCCTTTCTTTACTTCTATCCTAACCTTAAAGCCAGATACAGCCTGGTAGGGCCTGAAGCCAAGGGGATTCTCTGTGGTTGGGCCAGTGGGGGGTTTTGGGTGTGCATGTAGGGTTGTAGCCAAAGTCTTCAGACCTCTGTGGACTCGATAAAATGCTTGAGATTTAAAAGAACATTCTCTGTGGGAATCCCTGTACACCAACTTTTCTGAATAGTGAATACTGTTACTTTTTCTCTCGTGAAATAGTCAGCTAGAAACACACCAAATCTCCTGGGGAATCCACAGACTTCCAAGTCTACTTCTCATGTCTGGTTGATGTTATTAGTGGTGACATAGTACGTCTTCTCACTGTTGTTCAGCCTCACTGTGGAACAATCAGTATTCACCTCTCAAATATTTTTTAGGGAATTAATAAAAAATAAATAAATGATTCTGATCTGGCCCATTTTCTCCTGACCTTACCATCCCAACTGTCATGCCAACAAAGATGTACCACTTTTCTACATACAAGTAAACTGTGTTTGATAAAAGATTCTAAATGTTCCTGTGCATGCTTGGGTCCCCAGGAGGGTAAGCAGCCTAACTAGATTAATGATGAGCTACATGAGGTTAAATGGCTCACCCAGTTACATAACATTTGACTCCTTTTATTGTCTTGATATTCAGTGCTAAGGTTTAGAAATAAGGAGAACCTACCATGCCACTGAGAAGGATTTCTAATCACTTAAAAATGAAGAAGGAAGCAAAGAGCGGAGATAAATTCTGTAAAGTGATGAAAACAGTCTGTGCGAGCCAGGGGCCCAAACTAGAGGGGACAGTTCAGAATTCCTTCAGTCCTGAAGCATTGTAGCAGATTTTAAAGCAGATGACATAAATCACAATCTCTGGGCCAGGTCTGATCGGTACATGTGCTTTTAGAAAATTTGACCAATATTTTCAAAATCAGGATATTCACATAAGAAAATGAATTTTTCTCTTGAAAATATTTGGGTGATGTGACAGCACTGCACTGCCAGGAACTGGGTTATGGAGGCCCTGAACCTTCCTGGCCAAGTCAGATATACAGATTGGGGTGACTAGGTGAGACCTTGAATAAGTTCATAAGTCAAAGCATCTTAAATTAAGGAGAGGGGATATTCGTAGGAGTCCTAATTTTTAAGGAATGGATGCAGAATTCAGAAACTAATGTTAATTTTGGTTCCTTTTTTTCCCAGCTTCTCCACTCTTTGAGCCGTCCTCTAGTCACTAACTTGGTATTAGAGCTTAGATAAGTCATTAATATTCTTGAACCCCTAGTGCATCATACACAAAACAGGAACAATAATACCTACCACATAGGGTACTTGTAAAGACTGAATAAGATATAATGTATGGTAAAGGTATACCATGACCGGGACATAATCAATACTTATATAGTAGCTATTATTGTGATTGTTACTACTTGCCATTAATGACTTCAGAAATGGAGGGTTCAAACAAAGAACAAGATGTTGGATGGTATAGGCAACCAGTACGGTTGGAAATAATAGGAAAGTTAGTTACTGCTCTACTGCACTAGCCCTTGAAAAAACTGCATGATGTTTAAAGAAATTGCCTGCTAAACTTCTGTATGGCTTCAGTAAAAAATTATGTTCCATTTTCACAGCATGAAAGAGGCAGTTAAGGCAAGAAAAGTGTGTTTAGAAGTTTGAAGAGTGCAAGTGTCTGATGAGTTGAGAAATGAGATTAACCCTTTACTGACTAGTGCTCTGTTTTCTGTCAGAGTAAATTCTTTAGGAAAAAAGTATGATGGCTCATGGAAGCAAAACAGTGACAGTGTCCTCTTGGTTGTTTTCTATCTGCTTTTCTCTTCCAGGTCCACTTCATTATCAAAAGTAGCTTCTTTTCCTAGTCACTCTGCTTTTTGGTAAGATTGTTCTTAAAGTATGTAGCTGACATAATTAACTGTGATTTTGAGGTTGCCTTGTATATCCCAAGGTGAGACCTCTGCGGGATCTAATTATTTTTTTTTTTTTATTGAAAAGAAGATATTTCACAGACAGAAGCTATAGATCAGAACTCATTACAAAGATATCTCATTATTTTTAATGAGCAATTCCATTATTTCTGACTCTGCTGAGAGCAGGACATAGTTCTGTTAAGGAGAGAATCTTGTTAGAATTTGGTGGCTGGAAACATAGGGTTTCCAGTCAAATTCTGCAGTCCCGATTACTAAGTCTAAAGACACAATATTATGTTTATGTGGACTTCACAAGGTAGGTTGATATAGGGAACATACTTCTTTGAAGGAATAATTAGATATATTATATATACATACATATATAATTAGATATATGTTATTTGTATGTCTTTGAAATTCTAAAAATGACTATTTTTTAGCATACATTCTCAGTATTCAAATTAATTGAACTAGTTGAAAATTAATCATTTGATAACTCTAAGATTTGGTCTGGGGTCTTAGAAAACCTCATTTTCTTCCTGACTTTTGGGATCTATTGTTAAAATTTAGATAGGTAATGAGTTTGTCTAAAAATTTATGGAAGAAGATCAGCAAAAGGAAAGAAAGGGGGTCATATATTTTTAAAGCAGGAGAAAGCATGATTTACAGAAGAAAAGAAAGATAAAAGAGAGAAGTGAAAAGAAAAGTAATGTTCACATAAATTGCTTACCACTGATACTATGAAAGTGAAAAATCTTGTAGTAGGACACCTGCACTCACTCTATTGTTCCCACAGCCTACAAAGGGAGAAAGGTACCCAAATGTAATTGAACACCTGTTTTGAGGTGTTGTCCTAGGTAATAAGGATATGTGGCAAGTAAGACAACATTTCTCTTGAAAACTGTAGAGTGTGTTTTTGTGTGAATGCGTGTGGTGTGGAAGACTGTATGGAGAAGAACGGTTGGAATGAGTAGATGAGAATGTAGACAATTATAATAGAGAGGAAAGGTACACAAAATATCTTGGGATAGCTTAATTCCATTTGTACTTTGAGAGCAGAATGATACCCTCCAAAGGGAAATGTACTAAAGGCTTAAGAACAAAGAGTCATTCAGCCTAAGTGGTCAAACCAACTTAACAGAAAACAAAAACTAAAGCAAACCCTAAACAAACAATCAAACAAACAAAAAACCCCCAAAACAAAACCAAACAATCCCCCCCAACCCCCCCAAAAAAACCCAAAATAAAAACTAACAAAAATCCTCCAAAACCAAAACCAAACAAACAAAACGTCCCCACAGTGATAAAATCAAGTATATACACATTGTTTTTACCTCAAACTCTTTGTGAAAAAAGCTTGGGGAACAGGACTCTACCTATGGGAAGATTGTACACCTGGACCTGTCAGGGATCTGAAGAGCCCACAGAGCTGGTACCAGGCCTCCAAACTTGGAAGATCAATGTGTAGTTTCAATTTCCTGGCAATTCTTTATAGACCCAGACTTACACTTGTTAAGAGCCAAAGATATATTTTTAAAAATTATCAGAAAATTTCTGATATATGCAATTCTATTTTGATTTCCATGCTCATTTTTTCTTTCCCTATGGTCATTTCTTTTTTTTAAGGATTTTTGTCTGCTTTAAATTTTGTCAAGAAATAGGCATTTCTCCCAAATATGTTTTAAGTGGAAGCTTTACAATGAACCTTTTCTTAACTAGTCATAATTTAATTTGATAAGTTGTGATACTACCATATTAGTTATTGGTCGCTATTATTGGAGTTTTATATACTTAGTCAAATAAATCAGCTTGTCAGATCTATATACACATTATTTTCAGTGTTTTTTTCTTTTCCTTATAATTTAAAATCATAAACTAAAAATAATTTTGTTCTTTATAAGTAGTTTAAGAATAACCCATTGTGAGAAGACAAGGTATAATTATTACTCAACGAATTATTTTTGCCAAATAACATGTTACTAAATTTGATAAAATTTCTTTGTGCATGATATGTGAAACCAACTCATGGAGCAATGACTTGATCACATGTATTAGCATGTGAAAAATTTGTTTATCTTGTTGGTGTTTTATGAAATTCAAACACAGTTTGGTTCATGCAAAATCAATTGGGCTTAAAAACTCATATATTTATTTATCCTGTAAGTATTAGTTCAATCTCTGTTCTGTGCAAGATGTTATACTAATTGCTATAAAGTTTATCAAGAGATCAAGTTTCTTACTTTAAAGAATTTTCCATTTATCATATATATATATATCCATATGTAATGACAAATCACTCATAAAAATGTGAAAAAGATAAACAGAATTTTAGAACAGGAATTAGAGGAAGAATTGAGCATCACGCTCCAGATGTATCCCATAGCTTGTGTCCTATGCACCTTATGTTGGTACCTGCTATTGAGTGAAATTATTAAATCTTCTAGAATATGAGGAGATATTGATTTGTTTCTGACATCTTGGAATGCCTTTGCCCAGGAAACCTATATAGCAGGGGTGGGGGGTGTCTCAGTGTCCCTTTTAGGTAAATAGATTAAAAAAAAAAAAGAGGCTATGATTAGTTTAAAATTCTCTAATAAGTAAATATTTAAAATATAAAATTCAGAAGTAGCTCTTCCAATGAATTGTAATAAGGGTGATGGAAAGACCCACTTACCTGGAGCTGTTATCTATTGTCTGCACTTGTCACGAATGGTCTGATACATTAATGATGGTGCCTCATTTCTAAGGTTTTTTTTTTTTTTTAATTTCTTTTCAGCGTAACAATATTCATTGTTTTTGCACCACACCCAATGCTCCATGCAATCCATTTCTAAGTTTTAAAAAATTCCCATGCCAAATAGGGTTTGGTATCAGATCCAGATATTCTATTTTTGTTTTTTTGTGAGTTGGCCAAACATGATTCACTCAGAAAACAGTCATCCAAGAATCCATCCTATCTCCTATAACAGTGCTTCATTTATTAAAATAATAATTTGGGAGCTCTGGTGGGTTAAATTCCATCCTCAGAAAAGATGTGTTGAAGCTAATCTCCAGCACTACTGATGCCCCTTTATTTGGAAACAGGAACTTTTCAGGTACAATTAAGATTAGGGTGGGCCCTAAATCCAATGGCTGGTATCCTCATAAGGAATGCAAACTTAGAGCCACATAAACATACATAAACACAGGGAAGGAATCCCTGTACAAACAGAAAGGTTGACATGATAGCACTATAAGCCAACTTACCCCAAGGACTGCCAGCGACCACCAGAGGTAGCTAAGAAAGCAGCGTGAAACAGATTCCCCCTCAGAGCTTTCACAGAAAACATGAGCCTACCGACACCTTGGCTTCAGATTTCTAGAACTGTGGGAGAATAAATTTCTCTTTTAGTTTACTCAGTTTTTGGTGTTTTTTTATAGCAGCTCTAGGGAACTGATATACAAGTGAAGAAAAAGAACATGAGTAGGTTATGTCAGGTTTCTAGATTGACCATCATCTTCAATAAATATATGTTATGTTAAGAGATTTCATATCAAATGTACTTCATATTAACAGCTACAAATGTCCTCTGGAGAAAAAGCATGATGCTCTTTTTGTTTGTTTGTTTGTTTGTTTTTAGAATAATTAGACTTTCTCACTGACCTCTGCTTAGATCTTCTTGAAGGGAGATTTCTATTAATACTATGTCATATTAAAAATCAGTGATACTACAGTAACCCACTGTCACCTGCAACCCTCATCTTGGGTTTGAGAGAACATACCCCGACTAGATCTTGGACATGAGATCTAGAAAGATGTACTCAATATATAGTATGCTTGGCCAAGTGTTTCTTAGAAAGTGCAAAGGACTTGAAGACAGTAGGCCTTGATGTGATTCCTAACTCTGTAACATTTTGGAAAGTGCCCTTGTATGTGCTGAGGAAACTCTCCAAAACTCATCTGTAATATGAGGGTTTTGTAGGAGTCCCTTTCAGCTTTCTGATTCAATGATGTAGGAGGTAAATGATTTCCTTAAAGACACTCCTAAAGAATCTGAGTTATACAACTAGAATTTACAGTTTACTCACCTATAAGCACAGGCTTTCAAATAATTTTAATTAGCTCTTGCTGAATTATGAAGTTTATTTTATTTGCATCTTGTTGTAAATGAACTGCTCTCTTACTCTTAGATGATTTTGCTAAGAACAAAGGGAAAGGCGGTCATTTGAATTTCAAATTTCTAGCCTATCAAATATGAAATGAATATTTAAAGATGAACAATAAAATTAGGCCACATTTTTGAAAAATATTTCTGCTTGCTGAAGTCAGAATTATACAGCCACGACCTTTAAAATAAAATACAGAGTTTCAGATAAATGCAGTACTTGTAGGTTATAGTTTCTGGAGAATTCTGCCCAAAGTGATATATGCCCATTCATCTTTCCTTTCAAAGAAAAAAAAATTCTTTAAGTCAGATGAGTGTTCTAGAATGCTAAAATAATATGAATGACTTCCACTCTTCCATGTTAATATGGATTTCCCACAAAGGTTTATAATCTTTGATGTCCAGTCATGCTTGACTTGGCATTTAAAAATTCTCCAGTAGATTTGCATCAGAATATGATTAACTACTAGGGACTCTGAAAAGAACAAGTGTTGCTTGTTTTTGCTTTCTCTTTATATCAGATGCTATACTGAGAGATATATTACTGACAATTTTAAGGTAAATGGAGGCAGAAATAAGGTAAATGGAATTTCCCATAGCAAATTTGTCTTGCTTGAGATATGATAATACATGTACATAAGACATATGACAATTACTCCACAAATTGGGGCATATGTATTAATGTCATGAAAGCATCAGTGAAAAATAAACTGAATTTTACAAAATAGTTGTATGGGCATTATTATCACATACTTTGTATGGTAACACAGAAGAGAGGCAGTGTTCCTGGAAGCACTCAGACAATACAAGTCAACACATAGCATTTCTCCATCTCTAGTTATCTTTTCACATCTTACTTCACCCACATTCATTAGCTTAAAAACTCAGGGTTCCATGATCCTTTTATATATCTATTTTATTCTGCTGCCCAAATATAGTGCAAATCAATCTTTGTCTGATACAATGAAAGTACAAGAGAGATATAGGGCATTTATAACTCACGATGGACTCACTGGCATTTGGTTGCTCCACAGTGTCATGGTACTTTATGAAAATGTGGACAGCGGTAAGATTTTTGCTATGTGTGTTCCAGCAACACCATGAAAACATTGCTTCTCAATGAAATAATGACACAGTAATGAAGATTCCTGCTGTATAATGAGCCCAGGGGTTAACAAAGGAGCTTAATCATTAAAAGCTTAGGCTCTCCAGAATTACCCTACCTGGATTTACACAGCCCTGCTACTTACTAGCTGTGTGACCTTGAGCAGTTGACTTAATCTCTCTGTAAATTACATGCCATAAAAGGTAGAATGGGAATGATGAGAGGACCGTCCTCTGAGGACTGAGTTAATACATGTAAAACCCTTAGAATAGTATCCTTAACATAATAAGCTCTTGATAAATCATAGTTGTTATTATTAATGAGAGTTTAAAGATAGGTAAGAGAGGCAATCTGGGGGAAGAAGCGTAAGTGTGTATCATCTGCACACATCCCAGGGAGCAATTAAATAAAATTCTACAGTTGAATCTTGAAGTTTGATTATTTTAAACTTAGAGTACCAAGTTTGAGATTCTTGTTGTGGTTAGCCAACCGAGAGAATGTTAAATTGAATTTTGATTATCTATATTTTTTGCACTCACAGCTGGCTCTTTCAGAGCTGATCTGCGTATCTCAGGCAGCACATGGAAGTGAAATTCTAAACTCCTTTTCTTCCTTCTCACTGAAGATGCACGTGGGTAAATGTAGAGCTAACAGAAGGGTCATAACAACTTTGAGAGACCATTCCCTACTCAACTGAGTAGGGAATGGTCATCTTATTGGCAGCATTGGTAGTCCCAGCCACAGTCAGGGGCATGAAAAGGAATAGTAGCTTAGGGCAGACAAAGGATGCTATGGATGTTACAGAGGGGGTCTGGATTCTCCTGACATAGTGTAGGCTTCCCATAAATTCCTAAGTGTATATTTCATAACAAGAGAAAATGTAAGCTGAGTAGTGTGTGTCACTGTTGCTGCATACTTTGCCCTGTTGGACGTAGCCTTATGAGTAGGCGCCGCTGACCAGAGAAACCAGCACAAAGTTAAGGAAATGGGTGTCATACTATTTGAGATAAGACAATGGGTCTTTCAGGAGCTTCCACTTAACAGCCTGATCCAAGGGTAGCCTCTCTACACCCCTGTTCTTCCCTCTCTTCACTCATGCATGACCTCAGCCAAAAGGGAGATGAACTTATTCTTTTCCTGTATGCTTTTTCTTCCTCATCATTTTTCTTTTCTTGTGATGCTTCCCACAACCGCTACAAGAGATACATAATACAAGACTCTTCCCCAGATGCAAAATGCTGTCTCTGTTGCCACTTCCTTGTTTCTGAGCAAAGGTAGAAGTGACCCGTGGCTTCTTCACATCTGTCAAAGAAAAAAAGGCAGCTCTCTTTTGGAATGCCAGGACTAAACTTGTGCAAGACAGCCTGACAGAAAATTTTTCCTATCATCCGATTAGGGGAAACAGTTTGGAATCTGTATAGATACTAGGGTCACTGGCATTCTTAGAGTGCTGCAATTCCTAGAAATAGAAGCTTTGTGATCGCAAGAACATGTGCTTATTCCAATGGACTTGAACAGACCCATGCCCTGGAGAGGCAATGGGGTGCAACTGCCCTCACTCACATCAGTTATTGCACTCTGTTCATTCAGTAATATATTTTTAAACTTGGGGGCAGATGTGGAGTCTAAGAGACTTATTTTTGCCTTAGCAGCCCCATGAGAATAGTAGACTCATGGTTCTGGCTGTCCATCCGATGCTACATATCACTAAGCTTGAACATAATTGAAGCTTGTTAATATACAGTTGATCATGTCAGAACCCGTATTACATTTAAATTTAAACTAAACCAGTTTTTGTAGGCTGTATGATATTGAATTTTAGTTTAAATATAATACAAGTTGGTGAGACTTATGTTCAGGATTTAGAATCTAACTAATCACCGAACACTTTATCTATATAAGATCTATCTCATTTGTGTTTCTCTCTCCATTGCATAGCCTAATGGTAGACACATATTAGGCACTTAACATTTTTTTACAAGTGTATGAAAGAATAAATGAATATATAATTAATATTCTATTTATATAAGCATTCCAGTGAGCAGATTACAAGTGTAAAAAGCAGGAAAAGCCAAATACTGAATTTTGCATATGCTTTCATTTTTTCTGTCTGTTTTTTAAAGATTATATTTATTTATTTGATGGTGAGAGTGTGGGAAAACACAAACAAGGGGAAGAGCAGAGAGAGAGGGAGAAGTAGGGTCTCTGCTGAGTGGGGAGCCTGATGTGGGGCTTGATCCTAGGATTTTGGGAACATGACCTGAGCTTGAAGGCAGAGCCACCCAGGCACCCCATATGTTTTCATTGTAACTATATAAAATTACGCTCATGGAAAAGATGAGTAGTGATTTTTTTTTCATTTTTCAAGCATTCTCTTATGCAGGCATTAGAAAACATCTTTTTATAAAGAGCCAGATAATCATTTGTTTTAGCTTCGTAGGCCAGGAGGTCTTTGTAGCATGAAAGTAGCCACAGACATTATGTAAGTACCTGAGCATGAGCGTGTTCAGGGACTGTGTCAAATAAGGGATGGCTGGATTTGGCCCAATGAGCACACTTTGACCATCCATGTTTTCTTCTTTTTTTTTTTTTTTAAGATTTTATTCATTTATCAGAGAGAGAGATGGGGAGAGAGTGAGCACAGGCAGACAGAATGGCAGGCAGAGGCAGAGGGAGAAGCAGGCTCCCCGCTGAGCAAGGAACCCGATGTGGGACTCGATCTCAGGATGCTGGGATCATGACCTGAGCCGAAGGCAGCTGCCCAACCAACTGAGCCACCCAGGCGTCCCATGTTTTCTTCTTTCAACAAACCAGATGTTGTGTTATATACTGAGATACAAAGGCAAATAAAATCTAATCCTTATGTTCAACTACATCCCAATCCAAACTACAGTTATTGTCTTATTTTTAAATTAAAGTTATCCATGAATTAGTTTTCTCTTTATCTTGTTGACATCTTTCTAGTTGATATAACTTGAAGTATAGGCTCCTTCTTTCAATATATTTTGAGAGTTTAGGGAAGGAACAAATGCCAGTGAGTAAGGCAACTTTAAGCCTATATGAATGATAATTCCTCAGTGAAAGTAAATTACCATCAAAGTATGTGGTTAGTACTGTTGCTTAGCTCTGCAAAGAAAGAACAGAACTCAGTGTTAATGCTGAAATTTGCCTTCAAAGACAATGGAGTCAGTGAACTACAGAATCCTTGCAATCCTTATGGAATATTCATGCTTGGCAAATCCCATTCTGTGTACTATTATTGCTCAAAGAGTGCTCAGGGAATATTGAGTAAATGCTGCTAGAGAAGAGATAAGACTTCAGAAAAGAAGAGTGCAAATAGAAACGTACTTTTTTACAAAAGACTCAATTGTACGAGTGTTAATAAGAATGCAATCTAAGTTTAATCAGGAGTGCCTTGTAGAAGTAGGTAAGTACAAATCTGAACCATTCTGATGGCTTCGCCAAAGGATGTTCTACGTGCTAAAACTTGGGAAAAAATACTTATTGAAAAATGTTGTGACTTTTAAAAATATCCAATAGGTATACACTGATTTTCTTTGGTGTCCTGTAACCAGTGACTTTTTGAGGTTTGAGGGAACGAAACATTACTTTCACCCAATGGGAGGTGATCCGGTGAGAATTCAGCATTCTAACACAGAATGCTGGCCATAAACTTGTTTTCCCCACATGGAAATTTTGTTAGCCTTCCAGGTCAGATATGTCTAGGTAGCAGAGGAAAAACCACCTCAAAATTCTTTCCATCCCACATGGAATCATACCTGAAAACTGAACAGTATTATAGAGACACTTGCACTCAGAGATAGAGCTGGTTCTCAAAAGACGTGTTAAGGTTAAAATTCTTTCAAAGTGATAAGGAGTAGGTTAAGCCTGCTGGTCCCACGATGTTTTAAAGCTATGCACAGTTTTCTCCTGTTTGAGGACTTACGTAGTATTTGCCATCTTGTATTCTTCTAACATTGATAAGTTTATCTTTGGCAAAAGAAACCCTTCATTCATGCTCATCACTCTGTTATTTCCAAGGAACACTAAGGAGAATGCACATCTGGGCTGCATCACAAGTTCCCATGCTTGTGACCTTGGAATTGCTTGCCTCTTATTTTCTTTATCTCTAAAAGTGGATAAAAGCCTACTTGAATGCTTGGGTGGCTCAGTCAATTAAGCATCAGACTCTTGATTTTGGATCAGGTTATGATCTCAGAGTCAAGATATCAAGCCCTGTATAGGTCTCCCCCCTCAGCAGGGACTCTGCTTGAGATTTTCTCCCTCCCCCTTTCTCTCTGCCCCTCCCCCTGCTTGCTCTCTCCCATGTGTGCACTCTCTCTAAAATAATGTCTTTATTAAAAAAGGTAGTATATACTTTATGGGATTACTAGAGTAAAAGTAGGTAAATCACTTCAAGTCCCTGACATAATATCTTTTCATAAAAATTAAGAACTATTATTAAGAATACCAATAAAAATATATTTATGGTTAGTGAAAGTTCAAGCAACAATTCAGTCCTTGTGCTTATTATTCTGAAATTAATTTCTAAACTTTTCCTGAATTATCAGCATGCTAATAAGACATTGGATATAATTAACAATGCTGGAAGTAAAACTTGGACATTTTTCTTTTTTAAAAAATGTATTTTATCATTTAGCATAGTCTGGCACTAATAATTTTTAGTTTAGAGGTAGAAATATTCACCCAGTATGTGGATATATCATTTATCAACCAAATAGGATCATTTGTAAAAGTAAAAAGGGTATTAAAATAATTAAATTCCATAATTTTTAGTATTTATTTATTGACCAACACAATGGATTTATTGCTTTTGTAGATCTATATGATAATTATATTTCAAAACCTATTTTCAGAAATAAAATTCTTTCAAAAATAAAAAAGTAGCATATGCATTTTATTAAAGCAAAAAAAAAAATCCTGCTTTATATTATCTGGATAGTAAAAGAATAGCATTCAGAGTTCAATCTTAGTGCACATTTTCATACTTTGATCAAATTCTTATTTGTATCCATTTCATACTACATTGATAGTATATTTCTGAAGAGTGCATATTCATTTGTGATATGGAATTATTTAAATTATTTTTCATAAAATTAAGAAATCATATGTAATTTCCAAAGTTGCATTTTCTTGTTAATAAATTTGAGATTGTTGACATATTCAATCAACTATCTTTGTAGACCATAATATTTTTTAATGAGAATGTACTTTTTTCCACATATGCTGAACTCCTAATTGTGAGTTTCTTAAAATCTCTCTCTCTATATATACATAGATTGATAGATGAATAGATATTTATGAATATATATGAATACATATATTCATTCTTTTTTATTCTGTTTCTCTAAAAAACCCTAATACAAACCTAATAAAATTTTTAAAGCTATATTTTGATTCCATGAATTGAAAGGAAAAAAAAAAATGGAACCACTATAGGGATTAACTGGTTGATGAGTCTAACAGCATTGGTATAAAACTAGAATCATTTAAACTGTTTCCAGAGTTCTTCTGTTATTCAAGCCAATAAATTAACAGTTATCACTTTATATTTTATTCTTGCACATGAAAAGTTGGAATTAAAAGTGATCAACATTAATGTAGAAGAATAGTAATTTGATCTAATTAAAAAGTCACATTGCATAGAATGTTATATAAATACATCCTTTGTTGCTGCATGTATTAAATCCTTATTTTCCAGTAGAGTCATCTTAAGTTCACTATAACATTTGAAGGCCATGGAGGTGCTTTTTAAGTAGATTTGAGTTCTCCAATTTAAATATTATCAGTGATATTGTTATAATTCCTATGGTGGATAGTGAATGATGACATTTTGTGAAAGTTACAATATCAACTTTCTTGAGAAGCAGAAATATCATCATTAAATTTTCATTAAATATGTGTCTTTTTATTTGTTTCTCCTAAATGGTTTATTATGAAATAAAAAATAAAACAAATTATAATTTTATGCTGCAAAACAAGGAAACAACTATTATGGCAACAGACAGAATACTCTCTCATTTGCTAAGGCAGGACTTCTTGGCTTCTTTCTATTCCCCACTCAAATTTTACATATGCACTTCCAATATTTCCTACATTTTCCACAGCCTTGCAGACCGATATCTTGGTGGCTTGAACTTCTCAGGAAGTTCAAGTGAACTTGGGACTGGCTATGACCATGGTGAAGTTAGATGGTGCTGCAAGTGGATCCTTAGGGGACAGCACCAAATTCTTCTACCCACTCCACAGAGATTTGAAGTATTTCTGAGTGTGCTTCATTTTATCAGCAAGAGCCCAGCATCTATGCCTTAAAGAGTTAAGTTAAGGCTATGTTGCATTTGAAAAGTGTTGGGAAAAGAAGAAATGTATTGATGTTTGTCTTTAAACTTAACCGCCAGTTAAAGTGAGAACTCTGTTCCACCAACCTAAATCCCTGATGTGCTAAGAGAGATCACAGGAGAAACTCAGTATGAAGTGGAGAACTCCCAAACCTATACCAGATCATTGAATTCAACTATTTAAAAAAAATAATAGCATTGTTAAAAAATGAAAATTCTGGAACACATGCCAAGTCAGAAAGACAACTCATGTAAATTGGACCTGTCCCAAACTAGGACATGTGGTTAACTTGTACGTGAGTCACCACCAGTCCTTCTGAGTTACTGCCACTCACAAATGATGTATCTGATACATACGTAAAATATTTGTTAATTTCACTACTTTCCAATTTAATTATCTCAGCTTTCATTTCCATACTAATTACGTTCTTCATATATGTTCTTAAAATATCCTTCATGCTTTTGTAGTTGTTGGATATCATTGGAATAACAATGTGAGTTAAATACTTCAAAATTAAACCCAAACTCAACAAAGTGTGATGCTCGCTCATGATTCCCACCACTCACTGTGGGTATGGGCAGAGCTAATGTATTTTGCTATAGAGCATAGGTTTTTTTCATGTGTGTAAAAGTGAATAATATGTCATTAGAATAGAAGCTTCTTGTTTTAATGCAATTGAGTAAATTATACAAAACATTCAGGGTGCCTGGATGATTCAGTCAGTTAAGCATCTGCGTTCAGTTCAGGTAATGATCCCAGGGTCCTGGAATTGAGCCTCACATCTGGTTCCCTGCTCAGCGAGGAGTCTGCTTCTCCCTCTCCCTCTTCCTCTCCTCCCTGCTCATGCTGTCTCCCTCTTTCTCAAATAAATATTAAAAAAATTCAACTTACATGAATTTACTTAAAAAGAAGATTGAAAGAATATGACCCATCACAGAAATGCTCAACTATCAACTGTGTCCCAGAACTGAAAACCAGAGCCTTTAATTGCAGGGAGAATATTGGCTGACTTCTTATTTCTGTATTGAATAACCATTCCCACTCTTCTCTGATAGAAATTGTATTATGTTTCAAGTTTCAAAAGTCATGCCTTTTATTACTTATTCTCTCCCCCATGTTTTTATCTCAACTTGTAGCTGCATCACCATGTTCTCTTATACATGCTTGTTTATTTTCTGTATTGTATGAGGTTCTGTCTAGGACAAGGTCACATCTTATTCCCTATATTTAAACATCCACTTAGTGTGATTTAAAATGGAGTAAATAACTTGAAACATGTTTGTTGAAAAAAATGTCAAGTTTGCACTCATTTTCTGGTCCTAATTTTCCTACTAATCACCTCAATGATTGCCATTTTAAAAATTCAGAATAATTTATAATACTGAAAACTTTATAGATTCCAGTGTGACAGCTGGATTCCTAATAACTGTCCTTGAGACAAAAACAGTATCAAAAACTGTTCTGATGACCATCGTACTTTTAAATAAATATATAGGCCAGCAGAATTTGTGTTATTTTTAAATACCAGTAATACATTTTTAAGACCAGTTGTTCAGCCTGTAGTAATTGGTGTACATATATATTTCTAGCAGCCGGGTAATAAATATGTTGTTGCTAAAGAGGACTTTGGTATTGTGGGTGAGAGGATGGTTTTATACCAACAAATGAGCTGCATCTTTCTGCAGAAACTTTGTCTCTCTCATATTACAGAGTGTCAGATTCAGTGTTGAGTTGTTGGCATTATAATAATGGACAGCAATTTTCACATGAGAGATTTTATAAAATCCTTTCTTGCTTCTGCTTACTACTGACACAAAAGAACTGTTTAGTTGAAATACTTAAAATGAAATATTTACGGGCACCTGGGTGGCTCAGTCGGTTGTATGACTGAACCTTGGCTTTGGCTCAGGACGAGATCTCAGGGTCCTGGGATGGAACCCCACATCCTTCTCTCTGCTCAGCATGGAGTCTGCTGGAGACTGTCTCTCTCCCTATCTCCCTCCAACCCCCCTCACACATTCTCTTCAGATCAATCAATCAATCTTAAAATTATTTAGTAATTTGTCACTTAGGCTGCCTTTAAGCCATCAACATTTTTGGCACATGAAACAGGCTTTCTTACATTAAAAGGTCCATTTTTTTTTTTTTTTAAATTATGAAGAACATAGAGTGTTCCAGGGAGAAACCCTGTGTTAAAGCATCCCCCTTTGTCAATGTCATTAGGTTTGCCCTAAACCTCCCATTAAATGTCTGCAAAACTTGAAGAGTGTCTTTAAGCACAAAATCTACACATGCCAACATACAGAACACGTGGCATTTCTATTTCAAGGGAAAATTGTGTTTATCCTATTACCTGTCATCATAATACCTGTCTGAATTGTTGCTGCAAGTCATACATCATCTTAGAAGTAAATAATTTTCTTGATGTGTTGTAGAAAAATACATCAATACAGAGAATGATGATGGTGTGATTATAGTAATTATCACATGAAACATGGATAGTTACTACTATTTACTTCTGTTCTAATTCATTATAGAACTAGTGAGAGTCACATTAGGGAGGATATACAAGGTGAAATAACATTAAGGAATTTTTGTTCACCGCAAGTGAAATGAATAAAGGGCTTTGAAGTAGATTTGATTTACAGGGTTTTTTTTTTTTTTTCTGGCTAAACTCTAGGGCAAATTTTAATTACCTATATTATGGTTTTGAGAGGGATTAAACTAACTTTCAGCTAGCAATAGTATTATAAATAGTCATCTAAAAGATGAGATAGACTTTAAAATGTCTAAAATATTCAAAATTTTTCCAGAAGTTATCATTTTTGTTGTTGATTATCATTTTCTTTTATTAGATCCTGGATTATCCAGAGGCAGAAATCACTGTTTTTGTTTTTCTATCCTGCACATCAAAGTGGTGTATGGAACATATCGGTATATAGAAAGCGATCCGTGTGTGCTGGGTCTCATTCATGTTGATGTGTGAGAGGTGATTGTTAGATTTTTCAGGAATTGGACAGCCTGGTGTTGCATTAGTAGCTTGACCTCAGGCATGGTGGGAGTATTTAAGCATAGAATTGGGCAGGGAGAAGACTTTTCTTCAGAGAGCAGATTGTTAAACACTTACTGGAAGCCCACTAGGAAGCTTTCAAGAAATGAGCAATGAATGAAGAATGAGTGATTGATTTTTTGAAAATAGTGATAATCTGCAATAATACAAAGAAATACAAACTACTCATGAAATAGACAAACAATATTAGATACGGTATTTGTAATCTGGTGTCAGACAGGCTGCCCGTTCTAATGTGGGCTCTCGCACTGTTTGGTTGTATATTGTTACACAAGAAATTTGAGGTGGAAGCTTCTTCCACCATGTGGGGATACAGTGAAAATCTGTACCCTGGAGGAGGACCCTCACTCGACCGTATTGGCACCTCGGTCTTGGGCTTGCAGCCCCAAGAACTGTTTTGAACTTCAAAGCCAACAAAGATCATCACTTTAAAGTGGGTAATGATGAAAAGGAACACCCATGTTCTTTAAAAACAATCACGTTCGGGGTTTGTGCGAAGGCTGAATTGCACATTGTTGCAGCAGATGCATTAAATCATGAAGGCAGTCCAGTTACATCCCACTGGCAGATTTGAAAAAGTCCATACAGCTGGTGGCTTCCCTCAGGGCTTTGAAATACCACCACCTGTGGTCTCATGGTTAAGTGGGTTCAGGGTCTGTGCCTATTAGTGGACAGCGCTGAGTGCTTGTAGACAGAGATCCAAAGTTGTGTGAAGCCCCTAAGTATGCTTGGAAAGTGATCTGCTCTTGGAAGCGGCAGCAAGTTTCCACAGGGAAAAACAAACAAACAAACAAACAAACAAACAAAAAACCCTTGCAGCTGATAAAGATGAGGATGATGAAAATAATGATGATGATGATTTTGATGAGGAGGAAGCAAAGGAAAAGCTTCAGTAGATAAGTGTAAGTGTGGTGCGCTTGGGTGGCTCAGTGGGTTAAGTGTCTACCTTGGGCTCCAGTCATGATCTCAGGGTCCTGGGAGGGAGGCCTGTGCCCAGCTCCATGCTCAGAGGGAAGCCTGTTCCTCCCTCTCCCTCTGCCCTCCCCCCACTCCAGCCCTGCTTGTGTGTGCTCTCTCGTTCTTTATCAAATAAATAAAAATAAAATCTTTAAAAAATAAATGTAAGTATAATACTCCAGTAAAAAAAATGCACAAAAATCAAACCAGAGTGGAAAAGACTCAAAACCGTTAGCACTAAGACCAAAAGGCGAAGAATCGTTCAAAAAAACAGCAAAAAACTCCTAACACAGCAAAAGAATCTAGTTATGCAGAATACATAAAAACAAAAATGCAAACAAATAGAGAAAAAAAGGTGGCTCTCTTCCTAACTTGGAAGCCAACTTCATCAACTATGTGAAGAGTTGCTTCTGGATGACTGGCCCGGGAGCTTATTCAATATTGCTGGCAGTTAAGGAAGTCTCTTAAAGGAAATATTTTAGGTAGTTTTTACAATTTTCCATCTTATTTCATTTCTGTAACAGTTGATATATTGATGTCCTTTTTATAATGCAGAGTGTGAACTCTCCCTACCATGTCTGATAAATATTGTCTAGGTCCCATTGCCAAAATATGTCGTCCAAATGTCTGTTTAGTTTATAAAAATGGAATTTTGTCTTTGCTTGGTTTTAGATACATGTGGAATGTCATCATCACAGTGCTGGTCAAACAAACGGAAATGGTAGGGAGACAAAAATATACATATTAAATAAACTTAGTATTTTAATAAAGTAAAAGAAAATAAATGAAGTTTAAAGTAACTTGTTCCATGGTGTGTGTGTGTGAGAGAGAGAGAGAGCAAGAAAAAGGGAGATAGAGATGGGGTAATAATGTTGTTCACCATATAGGAGTATAATGGAGATTGCCTAAAATTTATGAGATTGAATCACAAGGAATAGATTTTGTTACACATCAAAAACAATTCATTATTTCATATGATTGACTTTTATAGTAGGTGTGCAATAAATATTGGAAGAGAGACAAAAGGAAAGAGAAAAAAAGGTGGTTAGGAAAAAAGAAAAAATATAGATGCTATCCAAATTTCATTCAATAAATTTTTTTTCACTGGGTCCATACACATCCTGTCCAATCATCCAGTTCACTACTATGGTCAGTGACTTCCGCAACAAAAACTGATATTCACATAATCTGATATAAGATATTAAAGCCCCTAGAGATGCCTTATGGACTGTGCAATATATGTTGAAATGTATAATGTGTATTAGTATATTGTAATCTTTTGAGAATGACAGTCCATTTAGACTGTATTTTGGGGGCTAAGTTAAGAAACACTTTTTAATCTATGTAGCTAGCTAACTCCTTTCCAAAAGCAGTATGTGTCTTTTTTTAAAGAAAAATTCCCATCTGTACTGAAGTTTCAAATAGCTGTATATCAAGGGAAACATATGTAAATATTAATTAGAGCATAAATCAGATCATGCTGTGCATCCTGTTCTGTAGAATGTGTTTCAAACTAACAAATATGCCGTGTGTTATCTTTCTCTCGAATGCAGAGAGATCCATCTCATCTCTTATTTTTATATAATATTCCGTGGTATGGATGAGTCAAAGAAGACTAAATCAATCTTCTCTCACTGTCAGCTTTTGTGAACACTGCAGCAGTGTATGTGCATGTATACGTGTGTGTGTTTATATATATATGTTTTATATGTATTTACACAAACATATAAATATCTGTGTATATGCACACACTATTACATATGTAGACACACACATTGTGTTAATACATGGGTAATATACATATATGATAAAGTCCTGGAGGCAGTTTGGAAGTTGAAAACTTCAGTTTGGCTAGATATGACTAAATTGTTCTCCAAAGAGGTTGTGATTAGACCTTCTGCAAAAAAAAAGTGGAAAAACACTTCATAAATCATCTCTGGAATATTTTCAAGTTTGATATATGAAAAAACTTTAATTAATTACTTGCACTTATTTAATTAAGTATTAATTTAATGTATTTAATTAATTGCATTAATTGATTATCAAGGAGGCTGATCACCTCCATGTGTGTTTATTGCTATTTCACTTTTTCTCACATTTTCTCCTTCATATTTTCAGCTCACCCCCCCCTTTTTTTTTTAGATTTTATTTATTTATTTGACAGAGATCACAAGGTCACAAGTAGGCAGAGAGGCAGGCAGAGTGAAGGGGAAGCAGGCTCCCTGCTGAGCAGAGAGCCCGATGTGGGGCTTGATCCCTGGACCCTGAGATCATGACCTGAGCAGAAGGCAGAGGCTTAACCCACTGAGCCACCCAGGCACCTCTTCAGCTCATCTTTCTATTGGAGTATAAGGCATCTTTTTAAAAAATATATTTGTCAGTATGCTCCAAATAATGTTTACATTTTTGTTTTTCCTTAACTTTCTCTGTGGTGCTTTTTACTGCCAACATTTTAAAATTTTATGTAGTGACATCTGTCACCACTTTCTTTAAAGATTTATATCACCCACACACATCTATCAATCTCCCATTTTACAATATTTTATATATTTTTTAAATATTTAAATCTTAGATCTCTAGGGAATTTCTTTTGGTGAAGTGAGTGAGCACTGGTTTATTACCTAATAAGTTATCTCAAAGACACTTATTGAATAATCTATGTTTCCCTTGTCCATTTGAAATACTGGCTTTCCTAGGGAGAGAGGTCAGATGCCTGAGGAGTAAGGTGACCTTAAGTTTGCCTCCTCTCTCTAATACAGCTAGATATTTATCAAATCATTCTGAATACTTAAGAAATCTGTTGAAATAGTCCACAATAGCCAAACTATGGAAAGAACCTAGATGTCCATCAACAGATGAATGGATCAAGAAGATGTGGTATATATACACAATGGAATACTATGCAGCCATCAAAGGAAATGAAATCTTGCCATTTGCGACAACATGGATGGAACTAGAGCGTATCATGCTTAGCGAAATAAGTCAAGCAGAGAAAGACAACTATCATATGATCTCCCTGATATGAGGAAGTGGTGATGCAACATGGGGGCTTAAGTGGGTAGGAGAAGAATAAATGAAACAAGATGGGATTGGGAGGGAGACAAACCATAAGTGACTCTTAATCTTACAAAACAAACTGAGGGTTGCTGGGGGGAGGGGGTTTGGGAGAAGGGGGGGGGATTATGGACATTGGGGAGGGTATGTGCTTTGGTGAGTGCTGTGAAGTGTGTAAACCTGGTGATTCACAGACCTGTACCCCTGGGGATAAAAATATATGTTTATAAAAAATAAAAAATTAAAAAAAAAAGAAATCTGTTGAAATAGTTGAAATACTTGTTTTCCTATATTCTGATTATCAATGTATCTTGGGTATATTTAGTGTATGCAAAATTATTTTCCAGTGGCTATTCTGGTCTTGCAACTACAACAATTTTGGTTGTTTTTATTATGTATTTTAATATTATTTAGGACAATTTTTTTTCATTACTCTGTACGTGCGCGTGTGTGTGTGTAATTTACCTGGCTATACTTAACATTTTCTTTTTCTAGATAATTTTTTTTAGGATTTTATTTATTTATTTGACAGAGAGAAAAAGAGAGAGAGAGCACAAGCAGGGGGAGCAGCAGGCAGTGGGAGAGGGAGAAGCAGGGTTCCCAATGAAGAGGGAGCCAGATGTGGGGTTCGATCCCAGACTCCTGGTATCATGACCTGAGCAGAAACAGATGATTAACAGACTGAGCACCCAGGTAACCCCTAGATGAATTTTTAAATGTTTTAACACATTGCAAATTTAAACAAAGACAGACACACAGATGCTCACACATTGTAATTTTCACTGAGCATACACCAAATTTATTGATTTGTTTAGAGAGAACTAATGTGATACAAACTGAATTTCTGTATTTCTCCATTTATTTAAACTTTTCTTCTTGCTTCTGCAGAGTTTCGCAGGCATTTTTGAAAGGTATTTTCAGGTTTTTTTGTTTGTTTGTTTTTTGTTTTTTTACTGTTGCTGTTGTGAATGAGATATTTTTTAAATTGCATTTTCTAAACTTATTATTTGTGTACTATAAAGGTAAGGGATTTTTATATTCATTTTTAGCTTTGGCACTATTTTGAAATTCCTCACCATTTCTAATGCCTTTTTTAGTACTTTCTCCTGGGTTTTTCCTATTTTTGCTACTGTTTTCCACATATTATATATTGAGTACTTTCCCTCTGTCTCTAGTCTAACGGCATTGGCAAACCTTTCCAAAATAATAATAAGAAAAGAAGGTATCTGTATCTTAAACCTGACTTTGATGACAAGGCTTTTAGGATTTCACCAGTAAACAGAGTATCAGTGGGCTGGTGAGATGCGTTCCATGTGTTTATCAACGTACGTGATCCATCAGCTCCTAATTTCTTACAGTATTTTTTTTTTAAGAGTTTATTTATTTGTCAGAGAGACAGAGGAGCAAGAGTGAGCACAAGTAGACAGAATGGCAGGCAGAGGCAGAGGGAGAAGCAGGCTCCCCGCCAAGCAAGGAGCCCGATATGGGACTCGATCCCAGGACGCTGGGATCATTACCTGAGCCGAAGGCAGCCGCTTAACCAACTGAGCCACCCAGACATCCCCAGTATTTTTTTTTAAAATGTATTGGGCATTTATTGCAACTTTCTATGTGCTTCCTGCCCACTGTTTTTTAGAGAGTAGTAATCACATTTCTAGTCAAATTTGGAATATATAGCTGTTGGTTCCATTTCTCTGATACTTTAAAAGGTGACTAAAATTGATTTTCTAATATTTTGTTAAGAATTTTTATGTAGATTTGTATAAGTAGGAGATATTTGTAATTTTCTTTCTCAGTCCTATCTTCTAAGTTTTCATAATGGTACTGTTATGATTATGTAAAAGAGGTTTGGAAATATTTCTCTCAGTTTATAGCAGTGGTTCCCAACCCTGCCTATAGGTTAGAATTTTATTTTATTTTAATTTTTTAAATTATTTCATACAATTTTTTAACTTTATTTTATTTTTTCAGTGTTCTAAGACTCATTGTTTATGTATCACCCCCAGTTTTCCATGAAATACGTGCCCTCCTTAATACCTACTACCAGGCTCACCCAACGCCCCATCTCCCTCCCCTCCAAAACCCTCAGTTTGTTTCTCAGAGTCCACAGTCTCTCATGGTTCAACTCCCCCTCCGATTTCCCCCAACTCACTTTTCCTCTCCTTCTCCCAATGTCCTCCGTGTTATTCCTTATGCTCCACAATTTTAAAAACCATAAACATTTAAAAGTTACTTAGGGCCTGAGCCAACCCCAGATCACTTGCACAGAACTGGGAGTATCAGTGATTTCAGTGTAATGTAGTCTCAGATTTCTTCTATTTTTTGCCTTGTGTTGAACACGGATGCCACCATTACTCATTCTTTTCAACCAAGCAGAATAAGGGAATCGGCATGCATCTGTAAGCAAACCAAGCATCTTCTATCTTTCTCTGGAACAAAACTAGAAGAGGTTACTCAAGGTATTGGACATTGGGGATTTTCATTAGGTGTGTGTGACCCTTTCTTAAGTGGAAATTAATGACATTAAAGGTTGTTTTTTTGGGGGGTGTTGTTTGTTTGTTTGTTCTTTTGTTTGTTTTTAGATAGCTGTAGGGAAACAGTCTTTGATAATTTTCACAATGTTTTTCATTCTTGCAAAAAGCACTAGAATCAGCTTAAGAGCTGACTTCAAATTTTTCTGGAAAAATCAAAACCAAATAAACTCACCATTCTTAACATCCCTGTTTCCCTCAATCACTCTGAAAGATATTCAGTCTGTAGAACCATCCACCCATTTGTGTGTTCATGTGTCCACCTGCTCTAACATTCGTCAACAAACTCACATCCTGTTTTTTTTGGTTACTCTTTGCCAAGGAGAGATTCTATATAACCCAGTGTCATTGTATTCTCAACCACTTCACTGGCACTGTGATTTCTCTCTGCCCTGATCACACTTTCTCTGTGCTTTCTCAGACTAAGACTTGTGATTTCTCAACCCTATGTCCCTTGGGTAAGGATTTGAACAAAACACTCCACATTCCTACATATAACTCAGTAATTTGTCACCTTTATGTAAAAAGTTCTGCTCATCTGGGACTTTAATCATCTGCTAACTACCCCTTACCTCTCCTTTCTTCGCTGCCACCTACAAACTCCCAGGCATCTCTCCCTCCAATTGATTAAATATTTTAGCTTCTAGATGATTGCCTTCATTCACGCCAAGCCCTGCTACGATCACCCTATGTGATACCTCATCACAGAACCCACCCATTCAGTCTGACCTCCTCCACAACGATCTCCATTTTTATTTCAGACTAATTATCCTCATGGATGACTGCATGTTTAAATTTTCTTTCTCGTGTAACAGCTACATAAGTCTAAAATGTTACATTTAGACATTCTACTTAACTTCCGGTCCTCCCATCTCTCTACTGAATTACATCTTTTTCTCTATGATTTGCCTTGCTTCTTTACATCAGATGCATAAGTAAATCCTATTGGTTCCACCATTTTACCTCTCCTGGACTTCTTCAGTAGTCTCCTACTGGCTCCTGTCAGCTTGATTTTTGCTCCTCTACTTTTCTTAGATACTAAATCAGATCCTGTCACAACCGTTTTATAACCTACCATAAGCTAGCTACCTGTTGCAAATAGGATAATATCTATGTTCTTCCAAAGCACTGTACAATCTTCCCCACCGACCTCTTAGATCCTATTTCCTATCGCTCGCCTTTAATCACTATACCCAGTTTATAGGGATCTTTCTATATTCTCCCTTTGAAGAAGCCAAGCTTAGTCCAGCCTCAGGCTTTTGTACCTTTTTTTTTTTTTTTTTTTTTTTTCCCTCCTGCCTGAAACATCTCTCTCACATCTTTGCTTGGCTGCCTCTTCTGCATTATTTAGATTTTACTCAAATGCTTCCTTCTCAGACGGTTCTATTAAAATACTCACCAACCTTTCTCTTTCCAGCAAGTAGTTTTTATTTTCCTGCATGGTTTTAGTCCTCTGAAAACTTATATTTTTCTCTTGTTTATGTATTTAGTTTACATATTTATTTCTGTGCTTCCCATTAGACCATAAGGCCCATAAGAATTAGAACCTTTTTTCTCTCTTTTTTCACAATATCCTCAGCCTTAGAAGAATGCCCAGAATATAGAACATTCCTATTGAATGTCTGCTTGAAAAGAAAGCATGGGGGAGAAAAAACTTCTTTCAGCCCACACTTTGCACTTCCTTACTTTACTCCCATATGCATTTAGGCTTTGGGACTCTTCATTTGACTGCTGTCCCATACGGGATGCTCTGAAATATGACTATATTTGTACCCGTCTGGGAAATCCGCAGGATTCGTCCAGGATCTTATTATCTCCTGCCTGTTCCTAGCCTGCAAAGCACTGTTGGGGAAAATCAACTGACTGCCCCCATGCTGCTTTGTGTTCTGCTGCTGCACTGTCATCTTACTTTGTTTTAATTTTTTACATAAATTAAATTATTATGCAAGAATTTTTAGCACTTTTTTTTTTTTCACTCAACAGATTTTGGTGAGTTGGTAATTATCGGTATACATATAAATCTGACGATTCAACAGCTACCTAGCATCCAGCAGTGTAATGTTCCTTTAGTTCACTAGCTTAGCTTATTTAGCTACTCCTCCATTAGTGGGCATTCAAATTATTTTTCTTTAATTATTCACTTATTTATTTTTCTGAAAAAGTGAACATTTCTACTTCTAGCCCCTGGACATATGTCTCTTGGCTTTCTAGGGTAGATATGTAGAAATGTAATTTCAGTGACACAGGGTGTACAGAATTTAGAACTTGTGGATGCTACCAAATTGTCTTCCATGTTGTCTACATTAATTTATATTTTCACCCTCACAACATAGTAATTGACAATTCCTGTACATTCTTACTTGCCAAATTTGTTTTACTAAACTTGTATGTTTGCCGTTCGCATAGGTAAAAACAAACAAGGGAAAAGTATCTTTGGTAATAAAAGTTTTTCATGTTTGGGTTACTGGAAAATTTCAATATCTTTGCATATTTTATCGGTGATTTTTATTTCGTTTCTATAATGAGAACATTTATAGTCTTAGCCTTTTGAAACTGAACAATTTTGTCCATAAGAATTTTACTTTTTAAGATAATAATCTTGTTATATATGCTGAAAGTACTTTCAGCTGTCTCACTTAAATTTTAGCCTTATTGGTTTGTCAGTCACATTTATCTCTGTTTTCTAATATGGACAGTGCTTCTGAATTTTAAATCTTTGTCTACTCTTAAAGGCATGCATATATTTTTTCTATCATTTTTTACTCATAATTTTTAATCCTGCAACAGTACTATGCAGAGGGCACTCATTATTTGCTGGATCATATGGTAGTTTATTTTTAAAGAGTTTATTTATTTATTTGACACAGGGAGAGAGATCACAAGCAGGCAGAGAGGCAGACAGAGAGAGAGAGGAAAGCAGGCTCCCTGCTGAGCAGAGAACCGGATGCTGGGCCGGATCCCAGGACCCTAAAATCATGACTGAGCTGAAGGCAGAAGCCTTAACCCACTGAGCCACCCCGGCGCCCCTATTTTTAAGTTTTGAGGAATTTCCCTACTGCCTTTTTCATTAAAGCTGTAAAATTTACATTCCCATCAACAGTACAAGAGTTCCCTTTTCTACATCCTCCTCAACACTTATCGCTTCTCTTTTCATACAGGTCATCCTAACAGATAGGAGGTAGTAACTCCTTGTGGTTTTGATTGGAATTTCCCTGAGGATTAGTGATGTTGAACATCTTTTTATGTACCTGTTGATCATCTTTATGTCCAAATTGACCTTTGGAAAATTGTCAGTTCAAATCCTCTGCCCATCTTTAATGTGATTATTAGTCTTTTTGCTATTGAGCTATAATGGGTTCTTTACGTGTTTTGGATTTTTTTTTTCTACGTACCTTCCCCTTTATTTTCATATGGATTATTACAACTGTAGGTTTTTCCCCTTGTTTCCCCCTTTTTCTTCATGTGGACTGTTTCCCAGTTCCCCTTGTATGAGATCTTCACATGATCCAGTTATCAAAACTTTTTTGCCATTGACAAATATTTACGTGTTTTGGATATTAACTCCATCCCTAATACATAGTTTGCCAATATTTTCTTTAACTACACAGGCTGCCTCTTCATTTTATTGATTATTTATTTTTCTGTACTTAAGCTTCTTAATTTTACGTAGTCCCATTGGTTTAATTTTTCTTTCTTCCTCTGCACTTTTGGTGCCATAGCCAAACCATTATCAAGGAGATTTTTTTCTATATTTTCTTCAAGTCTTACATTTAAAACTTTAATGTATTTTAAGTTAATTTTTGTGAGTGGTGTATGATAGAAATCAGTTTTGTTCCTTTGTATGGGGCTATCCAGTGTCCCAATACCATTTACTGAAAAGGTTATCATTTCTGCATTGAGTGTTCTTGGCTCTCTGGTCATATTAATTGACCATATGTGTGTGGGTATATTTCTGGTCTCTAGATTCTGTTCTGTTGGTTAGTGTATCTGTTTTTTATGCCAATACTGTACTGTTTGGGTTACTTTAGCTTTATAATATCTCTTAAAACAAGAAATTGTAGTGTTCCCTGCTTTGTTCTTTCTCCAGATTGCTTGGCTACTTAGGGTGTTTTGCAGTTCTATACAAACTTTTAGGATTTTCTTTTTCTGTCAAAAAATATCATTGGGATGTTGATAGGGATTGTGTTGAATCTGCAGATCACTTTGGATATTATGTAAAGTTTAAAAATTTTAAATCTTCTGATCCATGGACATGGATTTGCTTCGCATTTATCTTTGTCTTCTTTGATTTTTTCATCAATGTCTTAGAGCTTCAGGGTACAAATCTTTCACTTCCTTGGTTAAATGCATGCCTAAGTACTGCACAGTTTTTAGTACTATTGTACTTTGTTCTTTATTTCTCTTTCAGATAGTTTGCTGTTAGGGATAGTAATGAAACTGACTTTTGTATGAAGATATTACCTCTTGCAAATTTAATGAATTCATTTATTGTTCTAACAGTTTTTTGGTGGAGTCTTTTTTTAAAGATTTATTTATTTTAGAGTGAAAGGAAGAGAGAGAGCAAGGGGAAGGGCAAAGGGAGAGAGGGAGAGAACCTCAAGCAGACTCCCTTCTGAGCACAGAGACTAATAACAGGGCTCAATTTCAGGATCCTGAGATCACGACCTGAGCTGAAACCAAGACGGACGCTCGACCAGCTGAGCCACGCAGGCACCCCTATGGTGGAGTCTTTAGTGTTACCTTTATATAAGGTTGTATCATATGCAAACAGAGACAATTTTACTCTCTTTTTCCCTCTTTGGATGCCTTTTATTTCTTTTGCCAGTTCATTTTCTCTGGTTAGAACTTCTAGTACTAGGTTGAATAGGAGAGATGGAAGTGGTCATCCTTGTTAACCTGATTTTAGAGGAAAACCTCCAACATTTATTGTTGAGTACGTTGTTATGTATGGGTTTGTCATTTATTACATTGATGTATGTTCCTTCTTTTTTTTTTTAATTTAAACTCACTAATTCACATAGAACATATTATTAGTTTCAGATGTAGAGTCCAGTGAGTCATCAGGCTTATATATCACCCAGTTCTCTTTACATCCCGTGCCCTCCTTAATGCCCATCACCCTGTTACCCCATTCCCCACTCCCCTCCCCTCCAGCAATCCTCAGTTTGTTTCCTATTATTAAGAGTCTCTTATGGTTTGTCTCACTCTCTGATTTTGTCTTGTTTAATTTTCCTTCCCTTCCTCTGTGATCTTCTGTTTTGCTTCTTAAATCCCACATATGAGTAAAACCATACAATAATTGTCTTTCTCTGATGAACTTATTTCATTTAGCATAATAACCTCTGCTTCCATTCACATCATTGCAAATGACAAGGTTTCATTTTTTGATGGCTGAGTAATATTCCTGTGTGTGTATGTGTGTGTGTGTGTGTGTGTACACATACACACCACATCTTCTTTATCCATTCATCTGTCAATGGACGTCTGGGCTCTTTCCATATTTTGGCTTTTGTGGACATTGCTGCTAAAAACACTGGGGTGCATGTGCCCTTTCAGATCACTACATTTGTACTTCAGGATGAACACCTCATAGTGCAAATTCTGGGCCGCAGGGTAGCTCTATTTTCAACTTTTTGAGGAACCTCCATGCTGTTTTTCAGAGTGGCTGTACCAGCTTGCATTCCCACCAGCTGTGTAGGAGGGTTCCCCTTTCTCCGCATCCTTGCCAACATCTGTCATTTCCTGATTTATTAATTTTAGCCATTCTGACTAGTGTGAGGTGGTATCTCATTGTGGTTTTGATTTGTATTTCCCTGATCCCAAGTGATGTTGAACATTTTTTCGTGTGTCTGTTGGTCATCCGTATGTCTCCTTTGGAAAAACATCTGTTCATGCCTTCTGCCCATTTCTCCAATGGATTATTTGTTTTTTGGATATTAGTTTGATAATTTCTTTATAGATTTTGGATACAAGCCCTTTACCTGATAAGACATTTGCCAATGCGGTATGTTCCTCCTATACTCAAGGTGTTGAGAGCTTTTATCTTGAAAGGATGTTAAATATTGTCAAAATATTTTTTCTGCATCTATTGAGAGGATATGATTTTTATCACTCATTTAATTAATGTGTTATGTCATGTTTATTTATTAGTATATGTTGAACTATTTTTGAGTCCCAGTAATAAATCCCACTTGATTATGGTGTATGATCTTTGTAATGTGCTGTTGAATTCAGGTTACTAGTATCTGCTGAGAATATTTGCATCTATATTCATCAGGGATATTGGCCTGTAGTTTCCTTTGCTTGTAGATACTTAACTGGCTTTGACATTAGGGTAATGTTGGCCTTGCAAAATGAGGTTAGAAGTGTGCTCGCTTCGGCAGCACATATACTAAAATTGGAACGATACAGAGAAGATTAGCATGGCCCCTGCACAAGGATGACATGCAAATGAGGTTAGAAGTATTCTGTCCTCTTTAATATTTTGGAAGAATTTAAGAAGGATTGGCATGAGTTTAACTATTTGGTAGAATTCACTGGTGAAACTATCTGGTCCTGGGCTTTTCTTTTTGGGAAGTTTTTGAAAACTGCTTCAGACTCCTTAGTTGTTATTGATCTGTTCATATTTTATATTTCTTCAAGATTCAGTTTTAGAGGTTGTATGTTTCTAGGAATTTATTCCTTTCTTTTAGGTTTGTTGTTCATAACTGTTCATAGTAGCATCTTGTAATTCTTATTTCTGTGGTGTCAGTTATGATATCTCCTCCTTCATTTCTGATTTTATTTATTTAAGCCCTCTCTTTTCTTTTCATGGTTGGTCCAGTCAAAAGTTAGTCAATTTTATTTATTTTTTTCAAAAGCAAAAACAAAAATCCAACTCTTTGTTTTGATTATTTTTTTTTCTGTTGTGTTTTTTGTCTCTACTTCATTTATTTCTGCTCTAATTTCTATTATTTCCTTTCTTCTGCTATCTTGGGACATAGGTTTTTTTTTTTCCTATATTTTAAGGTGTAAAGTTAGTTTATTTATTTCAGATCATCCTTTTTTTTCTACATGTAAGTATTTGTCATTATAAGTGACTGTGATAAGTGATGGCTGGGAGAGCTTGAGTTGACCATAGGGCCCTTCAGGATCTCTGGGGTTGCAGATGGGATTTTCTTCTGCTGGGGCCCTGGGTTATCAGGTCTCTTGTCATATTTTGGCTGTGAGGGGATCCTTATAGGATCCCAGTGATACAGGTGGCAACGTTTCCTATCATGTTCCTGTACTAGCAAGACTTGTCGGTGGACTGGCTGAAATAGTCCAGAGCCCGGTTACAGGGCCCTTTCAGAATCTATGATCTAACCAAATTTTACAGCCTCACCTCTAGGGGTTCCCAGACTGTGGCTGAGAAGGGCTGAAGCTGGTTCATGGGTCACTTCAGGGTCTCTAGTTGGGACCAAGTTCCAAATGCCTATTACCCAACACACACATGGGTGGGGTAACTCCTTCCAAGTCCCTTGGCATGTGGTGCTAGTGACAAGGACCAAGACAAATGGGTCTGCAGCCAACCAAGTCCATAGAGGCATAGAACTGTTTCTAGTCATGTAGGTGGAACTTTACTTTACATGTCAGCCACTTGGGGGCAAGCCTGCCTTCTCAAAATGGCTCTCCCCAGTCTTGAAATGCACTGGGGTTCCACAGTCTCCTATCTGGCTCCTCAAACCCCAGGAAGGCATTTTTACCTGTGGATGAGTGCCATATCATTGTTGTTCATAGACTATGAAAAAGAGGGAGGACATCTTATTTGGCCACTTGATTGGCACCACTCTATCTTTGTGTATTTTTGTGTGTGGTGAGTGAAAAGCATTCATACTTATATTTATTTTCCAAATAGCTATCATTTCAATATCATTTATAGAAAATTACATTTTATGTATTTTCTATTTATTGGGATAGTGGATAATATTTTAAAAATAGACAATAAAAGCACTTGAAAGGATAGTGGGGTTAATGGAAATGATATGATTATCATATTTTCTTTCTGGAATACAAGTTTCCCCTGTGTGTCTTTTTTTTCCCCCCTTCCTACCTCTCTCTCCAACTCTCCCTACAAAGACGAATTTGATGGATAAATTAGGTAACTGTTCTTTGCATGACTGAATTGTTTGTGTTGATACTCAGCAATTGCATATTTATGTCAACACTTTCTGATTATGTTCCATTTGTAAAATTTGAAATCACAAGCTCTATCCCAGCGTCAGGAGATAACAGATGAAATATGAAGCAAAGAAATGCAGAGGATGTCATGCTGATTGCTTTCTAGAAGACTCAATTTGTAGGCTAGTGAGAACCCATATCTTTCCCAGTTGACCTTTCTTTTTACACTTTTTGTACTCTTTTTCTTCTAACACAAAAATTATCATGGGGATTTGTGGGAGGTGGTTTGATTCTCAGAAATGCATATGTTACTTTGTATAATTTATAACAGCTCTCTGCAAATAATTTATTAGTGCTTGTTGTTAAATGCCCTGTGAAATATCTACCAGTCCATACTCTCACAAAAATATTGAGACCGTTCCTGCATATGCAGATTCTTTCTTAATTGCATTTATTCCTGGTACTAGGATATTCCCAACAGTGATGTCAAAAAGAATGGTATCAGCCCTTCCCTTGTTCTAGAGTCCTCCCAGCTCCAACAACATCTTTCTATTGTATTACCTGCTGTTCAGTGAATTATTAGCCATCTGCTACCAGCTTAGTACTGTGATTTAAGTATTGTATCAGGCGGGTACAAAGGGTATGAAGATGGATGTAACACTCTTTCTCTGTAGGCCACTTAATTTGCTTGACATATTATACCTTGTAAGTTCCTGTGTCTGTCAACACACCCTCTCTATCCCCAACCTAACCTGAAAGTCTGAGGTATGTTATTCATGTTAAATCCTTCCCTAGCTCCATACAGTGTTTAGGATGGGCAAATAGTTTCTAATTCACATTTTCATTCAGGTCCTTAGGTAATGGTAACTGACAATGGTAGGGAAAACCTGAGGCCATGAATTTGCTACTCAGAATCATCCAACAGGGAAGATTTGGTGACTGATTTGGTTTCCACTTTTGTTAGCTTTTTCTAGTATCATGTCAAAAACATTGCTTTACATACATTTAACATGTTCTTATTCTGTGGGATGCATTCATTTAGTTATAAAAAATTTAGATCATATTTTTAAAATCTGCCCTAAAAGCAAGTTCATAAGTGAATTTATTGTATAACAATACTAGAATGTATGAATACTCATGCTTGAGTTTCTTGAATTGTGGTTATATTCCACGGTAACATGTCAAGAAACAAGGGATCTTGATGAATTAGACTTGTACGACTGAGAATAGGTGTCTTGCTTTAGTTTGAGCTTAAACTTGGAAGTCTTTTATTTTATCTTGCTAATAATTGAAGGCTTTTCATGGAATATGTTAAAAAATACTAGGGGATGTCTGGGGGGCTCAGTGGGTTAAAGCCTCTGCCTTCAGCTCAGGTCATGATCCCAGGGTCCTGGGATCAAGCCCAGCACAGGGCTCTCTGCTCAGCGGGGAGCCTGCTTCCCTTCCTCTCTCTCTGCCTGCCTCTCTGCCTACTTGTGATCTCTGTCAAAAACAAACAAACAAACAAAACTAGGAAGGAAATTTTAAATGGAAGAAAAAAACTTCTCTGATTCTATCTGAGTCACCACACTGTTAACATTTTTATGTACATTGTATTTTTCAATGTGTATGTTTTATAATACAATTAAAATCATACTGAATAATGTATATCCTATTCATTTCACCTATCATTAAAATATAAGCATTCTCTGATGTTAGTATACTCTTCGTAACATTATTTTTTTATGGATTCGGAATATTCAATTAACTGAATGTGTTTACTTCATTGAAGTGTTCCTAATATGGTACATTTTCATTGATTTCCTGTTTTTACTATAATCAACAACACCCCAATGAATGACACAATATATTTTAGATTATCTTATTTTACCAGAAGTTAGTCTCAGAGCAAAGGAAAAAGTATTTTAAGGTTATTACTAAAACTTCTTTTAAAATAAACTAGTGAATGTTACAAGATATATCTGTGCAGTGTAGCTTTTCAACTTTGTTATTTTCTCAAATAAACGAGTCATGTGGGTGTTGGCAACGAAGATCCCATCCTGGCAGGTAATAAATTTTTAAATGACTTTGTACTCACAATGATTCTGGACTTTGGATATCTCTTGTTATGATAGGTACTCCAGAGGAAAGGAAAATATAGAAAAGTTTTTATTTTTGAGGACAGCCGATCCAGTAAAATGCAACATCAGATTTCAGACAACATACTGCATAGTGTGCTTATTGAAATTTCTCCTAGAAAAGATGGAACTAATAATTTTGAATACAATTAATTTTACTTTATATCCTATAAACTTGAGGTAGTACTAGCAACTATGCATGCTTAGTGAAAACTAAAAAAATTAATTCTTCCTATCAGTGTATTTTTCTGATTTTAAAGTTAGTGTAACCCTTCACTCTGGATGACGTTTACAGCATGCCCATAAGAAGGATCCTTCTTACAGAAGTTTTTTAACACATCAGCAGGTTTTCCAAAGGGCTCACCTAATCTTTTGAAATTTGAATAATTCTCTTTTGAGCTATCTTTTTAATAATTCTCTTTTGAGCTATCTTCCTACTAACTCATCTAGTTCTGTTGAAAAGTCATTTGCTAATGGCTTTGCATGCGGCTTTTCAACCCCACTTCTATGAAATGCTGTATTGTTTGCAGATATGTGAAGTTCCTTAATTTGACCCAGTTGCACTAGTACTTTAAACATCTGATAGGTTTTCTGAACCACCCAGGCGCCCCAGTGGGACAGATTTTATGCTCACTTTTGTGTGGTTTCCATCCAACAGCTTAGAGTTTTGGAGTCTGTCATCTAACTAAACAATGTCACCTAGTTCTGGCTTCTCTACCCCCCACCACCTCCTTCAGCCTGACTGTTCACCTTGGTTTTTGGGTAATGATCAAAGATGAACGTGTAAACTTTATCCTTGCATTACATATTGCACACTGCAGATAGCTGTCTAAGCAAGACTGTTAATTATTGCCATCATTCTGGAATACATAAACCAAAAGCAGAATGTAGGGCTGTTGCTGCATATTTGTATTATACATATTGCCCTTCTGTATTCCAGTCCTTTTATACTTACTGGATTTGAACTTTTTGATGGGAAAACGGCAGTTAACCCCCACCTTTAATTTTGAATGAATAAAGTCAAAGAAAGAAATGACAGTTACTTGAGGGTTGAAATAGATCTTATAGTATCTCTTCTAATGGAAAAATAGCATTTATTGATTTCCCATCCTGTGCTGGGAATTATGCTGATGGCCACATATGTAGATTATGCCGCTCAGTCCTCATAAGCTGCTAAATCAGGATTTATACTGTACAGATGAAACAATTGAAAATCAAGGGTTAAAAGCCTGCCTGCAGTTAACAGCTGCTAAATGATGGTGGCAATGTTTGTCTTCTTAGTGAATCAATACTGTTAAGGGAGTATAGTGTTTGTTTCTACATAAACTGCAGATAACAATTTGGAATACATTAGATGAATTTGTAATATATTGTGCTAAAATAGATCTGTTTTTACTTTGGAGCAAATGAAAACATGTTAATCTGATGATCACTGCAATAACTCTAGCCTGATTGAGATTCGTGAGAGTCGTCATTTATGTGAGGAAGATAAAGTAACATTTTGCAAAAGGCACACCCAACCACCAATATTTTTACATGTGATTTATAAAGTGAAAGCTTCCTAAAATAAAAGATATGGACTGTTTAGCTTCTTGTATTTTAGCGTTTGTAATAAACTTTGTCATGATAAATGAATCACATTATATTGATTAAGTTTTTGTTGTAGCCAGTTATCATTTTACTTTCTAAGCCCTTATGCTTGAGAGTGAGAATTAAACAAATGGCTTAATTACAGTGATAGGGAATACGTTTTCACTTCCAAGTAGTAGTCATGATGATTTTAAAAAAGCAGGCGTGATTCAATGCTAACTAACTTCTCATTCATGATAAAGCCATGAATATATCATAAAGCCTGTGTTTTTCCTGCTATTTCTAGATGAGTTCCATTTTCCAAATACCTGAACAGTTTTTCTTTTTTGTTGTTATTGTCATTTTATTTCATTTGTCCTGAAAATTGTTTTCACACTAGTCCTGTATTCCCACAGGAGTGATTTGTTACAGCTATGGGGAAAGTTTGGAACTATACTAACCCTGGATCCTGCTATTTCACCAGCTAAAGATGCACTGGTTGACCAACGCATGCGTGTGTACTGACGAATGGTTCTTTCTCCTCTCTTCTTTCCCCACCCGACCTTTATTTCACTTCTACTCATGGATTGTAATTATTATTTGCAGAAGTTTTCTACTAGATTTAAGTCCTTGAGGGCAGCATTTTCTTTTTAAATATTGGAAACTTCAGTTACCACACAATGGTGCCCACTCAGTAAGCTCAGTAAATACTGGTAGAATTAATAACTGTTAAATACCCATGCAGAAAGTTGATTCAATGTTACCAACAACTTTTCTAAAATTTGGGCTACACAACAGTAACATGGTAATTCCCTTTTCTTATCTACTTTTGCTCTCAAATTTATTGTGATGATGATAGGATTCCTAAGGAAATTAACTCTGCGGGATGAAAGTAGTCATTTAGGCAGTTCCTTACATTTTCATTTGGATCAGTCACCTGGATGCATCTCTTTAAAAGAATTCTTTTCTCAGCAGGTTGTTTCTGACTAGAAACCCATTTGTGTCCTCAAACAATTTGAGACCTTCATTTCGCTTTAGAGCACAAATTTTTTGAGTAGCAGTCGCCATGGTAATATTGTACACGGAGCTGGAATGTGGTTTTCAAACAAGGTCTGATTACACCCCAGTGGTTCATGAAACTCTAATGCAGGGCAGTTGTTTCAGAGCATTTTATTTGTGAACACCTCAAATGAGAATCCTAAATTTTATTTGCTTGGAGCCAGGGTTGAAATACTGAGAGGCGGAGCTGAGATCTGTTGTTGTAGTGTGAAAAAACGTCTTGGCTTTCAGTGCAGAGAACACTTCCAGGGAGAACCATAAATGGTCTGTGGAATTACTCCTTTTCTACCTGATATGATAGTAGAATAAATGTTCTCTAAAAGGCACTGCAGTTACTATAATGACGCTAGCTTCTCTTCTTTAGAGTTTTCTTGTTTTATATTATAGTATTTATTTAGAGCTAAATATTAGAGGACTTGTGTGACCATGAGGAAATTCAGGATGTGAGTTCCCTATGCATTTTGTCCAATTAGCTTCCTAGAAAGCTAAAAAATAAAATAAAATAAAATAAAATAAAATAAATATATATATATTTTTAAAATATGCTCTATTCTTTACTAGGAAGAACTTGGATTTGAAGCTAGAGGATCTGAAATCAAATCATAGCTTCCCAGCATACTAGCTCTATGTCAATAGGTAATTTTTATAAACCATATGAGCCTCTTTTTACTTAGCTGTAAATTGGAGATAATAGTTCATTACGTGGTTGTAACTATATACACACACATGCATACATACACCAGAAAGAACCTACCCGTACCTGACACAATGAAATATGAGTAAATACAACTTACTCTTCTATGGCGAAACATTGTTTGTCATTGGTGGTATAGTTTTAAGGGATATTTACTGCAACTCTGCCAAAATAAGATTGAAAATAAAACTCTAGGTATTCCAATTCCAGAAAACTTTCTGCTTCATTTTAATAAAGAAACACTCAACTTTGACACCTGTAAGTGATCAGGAATTCCTGAAGCATTATGGCAGTTAGACTATAGCTTTGGGAGTCAATAAACTGTCTGTAAAGGACAAAATAAGTATTTTAGACTTTGTGAGTCATAGGGTCTTAATTGGAAGTGTTCAATTCTGCTGTTATAATGGCATGAAATCAACCATAGACAATATAGAAACAAATGAGCATAGCCTTACTCCATTAATCGTTTATTTAAAAAAAAAAAAAAAAGTGGTTGGCCTTGTTTGGCACATGATCCCTGCAGATCCCTGTGAAGTATCATAGTATCATAGGTAGTATAGCTCATGACTGTAGATTATTAAGTAGTATTGCAGAAATGAAAGTACTACTTACTCCTAGATAGATGGAGAGATGGTCTGTGTTCATATGAATGTATATTTTATTTCTGAGTTTGTGAGAATGAAGAATAGTAAGCTGTTGGTCTTAATTTCCAATTAGGATTAGGAAAATAGAAGGAATTTAGATAATACATCATAAATTACTTCTTTTTTTTTAAGATTTTATTTATTTATCTGACAGAGAGAGATTACAGGTAGGTAGAGAGGCTGGCAGAAAGAGAGAGAGAGAGAGAGAGAGAGAGAGAGAGAGAGAGAGAAGCAGGCTCCCCGCCGAGCAGAGAGCCCGATGTGGGACTCGATCCCAGGACCCTGAGATCACGACCTGAGCCGAAGGCAGCGGCTTAACCCACTGAGCCACCCAGGTGCCCCCGTAAATTACTTCTTAAGATACATCTGCAATAATACATTTTTTTAAAAGATTTTATTTATTTATTTGACAGAGAGAGATCACAAGTAGGCAGAGAGGCAGGTAGAGAG
>NC_081559.1:98295682-98323490 GCF_022355385.1 Mustela nigripes
TTTACTTATTTGACAGAGAGAGATCACAAGTAGGCAGAGAGGCAGGTAGAGAGAGAGGAAGGGAAGCAGGCTCGCTGCTGAGCAGAGAGCCTGATGCGGAACTCGATTCCAGGACCCTGAGCTCATGACCTGAGCCGAAGGCAGCGGCTTAACCCACTGAGCCACCCAGGCGCCCCAAGAATACATTTTTTTAAAAAAAAGATTATGTAATCTTACCTTAGGCTTCTCTAGCTGATTGCTAGAATGATTTACACTCTAGTATTGTGCAATCTTAGAATTTTTTTTTAAGAACTGAGAAGGTCATCTCTTTCTGTTATCCTGTCTGTTGTGGAGCAAGAGCTGGAAGGAACCTTAGCTCAAGCCCCATCCAAGTAAGCTCAACATACTGAAATACTGAAATATGTTGACAAAGTGTAGGATGTGGGAAATGATTCTGCATGTCATGTCAGGACTCTCCACAGGTATTTTTGAAAAATAAACATCTCTCCTATTTAAAATAGGATGCAATTAATAGAAATCAATTTGCCCACTCTTACCTAGGACACATATCTTGGCACACATGTACTGTGTATCTGTGTATTTTCACGGAACTGTCTCCTGAGGTTTGTATTTTATTTGAGGATGTCTTCTAAATACTGTAACATCAGTGTCCAGGCAAAAAAAAAAAAAAAAAAGTATTAATAGCATGTACTTATAAAATGTGGGATATATACATTTATTATTATTTATTTATTTTATTTTTAACTTAATTTTATTATTTATTATTTATTTATTATTTTATTATATATTTATATACATTTATTATTATATATAAACATATATATGTTTATATATATATGTATAATATGGGTTTTAATAAGATCTTTCAATGTTTCTGTAATTGATGTGTCTTCTGGGAAATTTGTGCAACATTATTTCATAGTTTTCATAATTTTGTGATGACTCCAGCCCATAGTTACTTTCTTTTTTGTTCTCTTGTGTGTTTATCACCAATATCACCTCATCTAGTTTCATATACCTGGGTCCTATGTTATAAAAGCTTTGTGAAAAGATTGAAATAATGGGTTCTCTCACTGCTCTGGTTCCACATTATCCACTCTGTCTTAGAAGTATAATTTTATTCCTTAAATCCTTACTTTTTAAGAATTCAGTATTCTTACTTCCTTTTAAAAAAGCTAATTATGTATTTCTTCAGTCCTTACAATAAGTGGTCAATTGAATAAAAATGTGTGTTAAAACATTAGTGCAAACCTGTTGTTTAGGGATTATATGAATACTGTGAAATAATTTGCCTTAAGTATAGAGTACAAAATTAAGAAGTACCAATGAATATAGTCCTAAAAAAATAAAGCAAGCTGATTCTTTCAAGACTGTTAAATCCATTCCCTTAAAGTTTGTTTACGTAGGCAATTCAAACATACATTTTGGGGCCATTTAGTCAAACTGCATTTTCATTAAACTAAATTATAGGCCAGATCGTATGTGGGGTCTCAGAAGAGCAGATATGACTAAGACATGGGCCTGACATTAAATGAAGTTACTTGGAGAAGGGATGAATTCTCACTGCTACCTAGTAGAATCCCATCAGGTAAGGAAAAGTCATTCCATGCTTTCTGAGTCTAGGACTCCATCTCTTTCCAGATTTTTCTGTGCTTAGAGCATAATAATTAGTCTTGAATTAAGCTGTTTTTTTCCCCAAACGCCCATCCCAATCTGCCCAAATTATTTCAGTCCTACCCATTTTGCTAACCTTAGGTTAAATCTTACTTTTTCTCAGGAGTCTTTTTCCACTGTTCAGTCATTATCAGCCAACCATGTTGCATTCTTTGAATTGCTGTAATACAGCTTTTTGGAAAACACCATCAGACTGCGTAGTGCACAGTCCATTACAGGTCAATGTATGGACCAGTCCCACATTCCCAACGGTTCTCTTGATTCATTTTGATTCTTTCACACCAAGAGTCCGGCATGCAGTAAGAACTCCTTCATTCTATCATAATTGCTTTCAGAATTTCATTTGCTTTTTCTTATGGACATGGTAAAGTCTTCTCTGATTCTTGATATTTTTCTTCTCTTTAAACAGTACTTATCTATTGCATGGGGACTGGATAGACCCATAAGTTGATATGAGGAACAAAACAACAATTAACTTTTCATTAGTTCCCCCAGTAAGATATAGTTCAGAGATGCTTATTATTATAACTGCATTCCTGATTTCTGAAAGGCACTTTAAAAGAATCACCTCCAGTGGTGAAATGGAGGCTGTGTGTGGGCTGACTCTCTTCTGAAGAGAATATCTGTGAGTATCTGTGCATTCACAGTAACAACAACAAACGCTCTGAAAGAATATATTTTATGAAGCCTGTGCTAGATCAGAGTAGACTGAGCATGACTCAGTGTTAGAGTTTTAAAATTGCTTTGGAAAGAAGATAGCCTGTTTTTATTTCTTTGTTGCATAACATTGTTATCATGAGAAACAATTAATTTACTTTATTTTATGTTCCTGTTACAATCTCTGTTGTGAGACAGTGTTGGCATTTCGCTGTAATCATAAGAACAGATAAACAGCACTACAGTGCTTAGGGAAGATTACATTATTTCCAACAATGGATAGCCTAAGAAATTGAGCACAGAGCTGACCTGGTTTTTGGCCAGAGCTTAGAAGAGATGACTTAAAATTTTATCCATCACCCAGTCCCATTTCTTCAGAGAAAGTGCTGAAAACTAAAGCTCAAGCCCTGGGCCCTGTTGTACTCATTTCCAGGATGGCATAATTGACAACCTTTCCTAGAACAGTCAGCAGGACTCTTGGGTTAGTTCTCTCTCCCTTTCTGTTTCTCTCACTCTTGCTTTCTCTCCTTTTCTTTCTCTAAAGAGTAAGTCACATTTAGACCTATTCTTCCATCTAGCCAAAATCATCCTGCAAGACTTCAGAGTGCCATTCATCTTCCTAGGAGTTTGGAAACATGGTTTTAGAGACTCAGCCAACCCTGAGATGCTGTGGTTCATGATATTTTAGTTTACCTTTGATCTTTCCATTTTTTCATTTAAATCTCAAAAATACTTCCAGGATGGTTAGCCACTCTAAACTATTTAGCTATATAATACTGCTTTCTTGTACTTTGCATAAGCCCACAGTTCCAGATGTTTACCCATCAATCAATTTTAAATTATAGTTTCCAGGTTGTTTTTGTTGCTGTTTTTATTATTATTATTATTGATTCTGCTTTCAGATAGTATTAGATATGCCCTTAAGAATGAAGTATACTTCCCCCCACACATTTTAAAGCAAAAGTCTATATAAAATTTAAGTTGGGAAATTTTAGCCTTCCTTATGATACCATCTTCCCAGGGCATATTTATATTGCTTGTAAAACTTCATGAAGTGCAAAGAGCATGCATGTAACAGGTCCTACCTCTGTTCAACCTGTAGTGAAACCACCTTCAATCTCCAGATTGCATATGACTAATGTTCTGGTTCTTTAATTGGCGTTTCCATTTGGGAAGCTAAAGGGTCCTGTATGTGTAAAGCTTTCTTTATCACTATAATAGCTAGCATTTACCAAGTGTGTCTTACAGATTATACATGTTGATAGGCACACTTATATATATCTTTCTCCTTGAATTCTCTTAGACACTCCTTACTGAGCTACAATATTGTAGAAGAAACTGAGATTATGAATCTGAAGCAACTGCCTCAGTGTAAGATACATTCTTTCTACTTTAGAATAAAGTTCTCCTTTTTATTCATTTTCTTTGTATTCATTTTTTGTTCATTCTTTTTATTCATTTCTTTGTATTTGTTTTATTCATCTCTTTGTATTTGTATGTATACAATTCATTGTATTTATTTGACAAATATTTATTTAGCACCTATCATATAGGGGGTACTGTGCTGAACACTAGGCATAGAGGGGTAGGCAAAAGCAGAAGTGGTCCCTGTTGTCTCAGAGCTATTTAACAAGCAAGTGATAGAAATAAATTCTTTATCTGGGTCCATTCTACTCTAAGGATAAACTCCTTAACACTCTGTGTATCTTCTAGAAAACATGTTTGATTCTTCCTCTATCACAATTAAAAATGTAATAGGGGTAAAAAAGTATGAGTGAAGTTCTAATGGGTCTCTGGTTTACTGACTCCTTCCTGATCTGTTATGAGGATGCAGCTCTTCTATTTTAGGCTCACTGCAAGGGTCCACAACACAGGCCCACTGGGGTGGTTGACATCCCATCTCTCAATATTTTACTCCTGGATCTCACAGATTTTCTCACTTCCCATAGTCTTCTCTTAATATATTCAAACCTACTTCTTTGGTAAAAGGTGACCAGCACTACTGTTTCTACATCATGACACAAATACAAAAGGCTCATATTTGCAAAACGAAGCTACTTGTGGCCTTGATAATAGCTGCAAGGGTTCCGGCTGCCCCAGACCTCCTTTGGCTGCCCTGGGCACGGAGAATCCTTGCCTCAGCACTCCGTAAACTATTAAGAACATTTGAAGCAGGGAAGATTTTTCTTAGGCTATTTCCATTTTAGGTTGGCTTTATTTTTTCAGGGAACCCTGAGCCGGGTCCCGTGGGAGTTGAGTCAAGTGGGCCTTCCTGACTGTTACATAGAGAGAGCTGTGAGGAGCTTTCTCTTTGACCCTCTGACCACTTTATGAGAAACAGAAGTTCAAGGAGTTGATTTCACTCTCCCGCCACTTCACTGTGGCTCGCAATGTGACATGTTCATATGGTGTTCAAAGGTTGGAAAGAAGTGGATCTTGTAGTACAAAGAGAAATACAAAAGGCAGAGGCAAAAGCAAAGACAAAAGGGAAAAAAACAGGATGAGGTCAGCACATGAAAGTGTTTTCTTTCTCCCCTCCTGGGCTGCTTTCACAATGCTGACACACCAGGGTGGCTGTCTTCCTCAGTACTTCGTTAAAGGGCTCTGATTGGGTAGGAAACCGGACTGCACTAGAGGACATCAAACATTCAGCAAGCCTTTGGTCTTACCCAGGTGCCAGCAGCTGGGTCCTATGCTTCTGTTCTCCTGTTTGCCACATTTGCTGGTGAAGTCCGGTTTGCTTTAGACACTCCGTTACCTGTTCCACAAAGGAAAGAGGGTGTTGGATAGAAAACGATCATCCTTTTCAGTAGGTGAAACAAAGAGGGCCTGCCCTCTCTTCCATCCTGAGAAACCTGTGCTGGCATATTGGATTCATGTGCATAAGTTTATTTTTTACTAATTACCGCTATGTTTTTGGCATACTTAATGTGTTTGTAAAATTGAGCCGTCTCTATCTATGGAAGCCCAAGGAGACCCATTAAGCGATCATGGCTGAACGTGTTTAAATTCTTAACTGGTGAACAACTCCTAACAACGTTAGTGTACCTATCAAGGTCATCAAGGACTTCCCACTGACTGAATCAAATGGACATAGGTTGTTTTGCTTTTACATGAAATCTCTGCACTGTCAGACCCAGATCATTATTTTCTCTTCTTAAATACTCTTGTTTTTCCTTCTTCTGAATCTCTGATTGTTCTTGCTCTGACTCTTTCTGGACTCCTTATCCTCTATTTACTTTTGAAGTATGACTACTTGCCAGGTTCCTTCTTTACTTCACCCTGCTGATCTGTTCACGCTGCCATCTTGTCTCTTGATTTCCCTACTTCCATAATTCATATGATAACAGCAAGATTTGCATGTAAAGCCATTCATCATGCTGTGGTAGCTTCCGTTATTTGGCTGCTGACTCAAGAGTCACCGCCTGGTCTCTGCTTCTCTCTTGTCCCTGTTTTGCCAATAATTAAATAATTAACTTTTGCCTATAGGAAAACACGGACCTAAGACCTGCTTTTGCCACAAAGAGGGTTTCTCTTTTTTAGACTGTAACTAATGGCCTTCATTTTTCTTGGCTGGACCATGAGATAATGCTCCTCAACTCCAGAACTGGCCATCAGCCTCTTAGGATTTCCCATTTGATATTCTGTATTCAGAGACATAAAACTGAGCTTACTCTTTGTTAACCCAAAGCTAACCATCACTCCTGTATTTCTTTGTTCAGTGATTGTTACCATTAAATACACGATTGCTCAAAGAAATGTATTGAAGTCTTTTCTGATTTGTTTCTTCTTCAATTTCTCGTATCCAGTATTCTATGTAATTAGTTTACTGACTATGGCTCTGTCCTTTCCATCAATCACTGAAGTTTAGACTCTGCCATTCTTTGTACGCATGACCATAGAAGTCCTCTATCTGGTGTTGTTTATACACTGCTGCCTTCTTCCAGTGCATCATCCCTACTGCTCCCAAACTTGTTTTTCTAACATGTAAATGTAGGCTGTTTCTACCTTACCTATATTCTTCCCTACTGTCTCCCTCATTGACTCTAGCAGCCACCCCTCCCAGTACACTCCATCTTCTTCCTTGAATACTATCTACAGTTCCCAGGAGGGGACATGAACACATCCCTTCCCTACCTAGAATACCTCTATCCTTCTCTCCTTCTCTACCTCAGCATCTCCTTTTCATCTTCGGAAGACAAGGATGTGCAGGGAAAAGACACGCCCTCTAAGCACAGTCTCAGATCTTACTTCTCAAAGAAGAAATTAAAAAAAAAAATTACATAGAGACAAAAGAAAATGAAAACACAACAAATGGTCCAAAATCTGTGGGACATAATGAAAGCAATTCTAAGCAGGCCTAACTCAAGAAACAAGAAAAAGTTCAAAATACAATCCAACCTTACACCTATAGGAACTAGAAAAAGTAAAACAAAGTCTAAGGTGAGGAGAAGAAAAGAGAAGATCAAAGCAGAAACAAATGACTTAAAAAAGAATAGTAAAGATCAGATACCAAGAGCTGTTTTTTTTTTTTTTTTTAAGATTTTATTTATTTATTTGACAGACAGAGATTACAAATAGATGGAGAGGCAGGCTGAGAGAGACGAGGAAGCAGGCTCCCCATGGAACAGAAAGCCCAGGGTGGGACTTGATCCCAGGACTCTGGGATCATGACCTGAGCCAAAGACAGAGGCTTTAAATCACTGAGCCACCCAGGCGCCCAAGAGCTGGTTCTTTGAAAAGATAAATAAAATTGATAAACCCTTAGCCAGACTCATTAAGGCAAAACAAACAAACAAACAAACAAAAAGCAAGCAAAAGAACCCAAATAAATAAAATCAGAAATGAGAAAGAAGTAACAAGTGACACGACAAAAATAGAAAGAATTATAAAGGTTACTTATCAGTTCTAAAACTGCAAAACCCAGTGACTTTGAAAAATTACCTAACTTTACTGAGTATCAATTTCCATATCTAAAGTTTTGCAGACAAAATTAATAAGTTACTTTAAAAGGTCATACGGATTGAGATACACATGTAAAGTTCTCTATTGTTTGGCCTTCTTTAAGAAAAAATAACTAGTAGACCAAAACAAGAAGGAGTAAATGCCAACGCAAGGATAGAACTAAGGATAGATTTAAAGAATTAAAAATGAGGACATCATAACCCAAGGATTTACTCCTCCTCTCTATTTCTTATCTCTGTTTCTGACTGTTTCTGAGTTACTATTAATTCTTACTCTCCATGACTCCAAGAGATAGCATTTACCCTGTTAGCCTGATCAGAAAATTGAAGGTGATATATCTGTTTGGCCCAGCTTGAGTCATGTGTCTAACATGAGACTCATCCTATAGTTGATAGCTTTGGGGCCTTGAATTACTTCATCTTGAGTCTCATGCCTGCCTGTGTGGTAGAAGGGCATGAGCAGGGAAATATTGCAGCTACCGTAGTCCAGTACTTGTTTGTCCAATATGCAACTCTCCCCCTGAAAATCCCAAAGTTTCCCTGTCTGATATAAAGTGTATCACATATACATTCTGTCTTTCAAGGTGTAGAGAACTTGAATTTATCTCCAGCTACTAAGTTTAGGGTCCTGAGTTTAAAATCTCTTTGTGGTGAGCATTCTTTTAATAATGTATGGATTTGACAGTCATTATCTTGAAATATAATGAACAAAAATTTTTATTTTGTTTTATAGAACAAAATCTATATATGTAACCATTCTTCAGATACCTATTGCATAACACTGGTGAGGAAGCAGTAAAACATGAAACAAGAGTCCCATGTAGGAAAGGGAGACATAAGGATCTCCATATATTTGTCCCCGGTTGAGGAAAATATTGTATACTATGTAAGGAGAAGCCGCTGGCTAGCACAAGCCTTCCAAATGCATGATTGCTTGGGCATCCTTTCTGGCTTCTCTTCTGCATATGTCCTTTATGGTACTTCTTCTGAAGATTATTTTGCCTAGCCACATCTGAGGGGAACTTCAGGAAGGACTACCTGGGAACCATACTTTTCTGGCAGTCCCTTTCTGGTATGGTTATAGGAGGTAGTCTTTGCCTTAGGAGTTAAATATTAACAGGTCTATCTTTGAAATGTGTTGGATTTCTTTGGTAATTCAGTGACTTATTAATCAAATTGTCTACTCTGTATTTGGGCATATCTCCTTTATTTAAAAATGAAAGGCAGAATTCTTGTTTAGTTGTAATCTTTAAATCTGAACCCTGACTTTAAAAATTTTATCTTAAAGGGGACGCCTGGGTGGCTCAGTTGGTTAAGCAGCTGCCTTCAGCTCAGGTCATGATCCCAGCGTCCTGGGATCGAGTCCCGCATCGGGCTCCTTGCTTCTCCCTCTGCCATTCTATCTGCCTGCGCTTGCTCTCTCCCTCTCTCTCTCTGATAAATAAATAAAATCTTTAAAAAAATTATCTTAAAGGATAGTCTATAGGTTTTGCCCATTCTGATAAAACACATTTTGAAAGATTCAGCCCAGCTCCTGCCTCAGAATCCTAGGTTGGGTAGTAAGGCCGAATTGACAGTTAACCTGGCTTCAGTAGGAATTTTTTTCTTTAAAGATTTTATTTATTTATTTGACAGACAGAGATCATAAGTAGACAGAGAGGCAGGCAGAAAGAGAGGAGGAAGCAGGCTCCCTGCTGAGCAGAGAGTCTGATGTAGGGCTGGATCCCAGGTCCCTGAAATCATGACCTGAGCTGAAGGCAGAGGCTTTAACCCACTGAGCCACCCAGGTGCCCTTCAGTAGGAATTTTTGAGAACTGGGTATTTTAGTTGAAGGAAAAACAATCTCTTTCATATGCCAGGGCATGATAATCAGGGATCAGTCCTCCCCCATTTCTCTGACTGCTGCCATGTCCCAAACTTCTACCATTTTGGGGTGGGGGGAGCATAGCCTCTATAATACAGATATTAATCCATTCTTACAACATCCAGAGATGAGAAATCTAGCACTTTATCATGCAGTATCTTATGCCACTCTCTGTTCTTATGCGTGAGTCATATCACCTAAAAGTCAAAAGGAGGAACATGTTATGTAATTCTGTTTTATTTTCTGTAGTACCCAGTTTAAGATTGAATTTAACTCACTCCATTATTCATCAGGAATCATTTATCGTATAAATATTATTTGCCTATTACTATGATAGGTCGTTGTGATAGAAATATTACAAACTATTTTACTCGGACTCAAGGTGCTTACAATTTAGTGGGTGAAACGGAATGAAATGAACAAATGGAGAAAGCAGATAACGTGTAGTGAGGGCTGTACACACAGGCACTAGTAGAATCCTGAGATATCCTTGTCAGTAAGTGAAAGGAGAGCTTAGAAGTCTTCATGTGAGAGGTGATAATTGATCTATGATGTGAAGGGCCAGTAAGAGTTAGTCAAGTGGATAAGAGGGTGGAGTCCCTCACCGGGAAAGTCATAGAGGCGCAGTGCATTAAAAGACCTACGCATGATTCTACAGAATCAGAGCAATGGTTCTCCTCTATTTTCCCTTCCTAGATGCACCTAAGGATTAGAACATACTCCTTTTTGCTGCCCTGTGCAGTGACTGAGACAGTAGGGATTCATCCAAAGAGGTGAAGGCCATACCCTCTTACAAGAAATATGACAAAAACATCAAAAATGTGCTTGGTTGGAAAAACATCCCAGAAGATTCTTTGTGCTAAGAAATAGCTTTTTCTCCTTCTGCTTGACAATCACTAGGCTAAATGGCTGGATTAGTGTGGAAAGCTGGCAGAAAAGGGAGGCCTATTATGACCTTCTCTTGTGCTCTGGACATACAGAAGTAAACAAGCTCTAGTCTCTGTATGTGAGGAATCCACAATCCATGTGAATTAATGAGCATATATAGGAATGCAAGATCCATGACAGAGAAGGGCACAGAGTGCCATGGGTCATAAAGGAGGAATTAGGTAAACTTTCTGAGAGAAGTAATGTCTGGGCTATTTAAAGAGGGATGCTAAATTGGTAGTTACTATTATCCACAGAAGTAAACAGATAGAATTATAGGAGTATATATATCTCTATGTATTTTTGGCTACATCAGGAACCTGGATGGTAGTACTGGCTCACCAAGAACATATTTTGGTAAATTAAACCCAGCATATCTGGGTTTAAAAAGCTGTAGACATCAACCCCACTGTTGTCTTAACCTGTCTTGTTTGCCAAAATATGTATGCATATAAGAGTCAGGTTTGAAAAAGTTCTAAGAAGGTTGAGAAAATAATTTAGGTTTCTGATGAGAAGGGAAAAGAGGGTCTACTGCCCAAGAATAGAAGGTCAAGTTTAATTTTTTTTGGAAGTTTCTAAGATGAAATTTTGTTTCCTTCTAATTTTGACTTGGGACAGCTTTATCCTTGGTTAAAAATAAAAACAGTGACTGAAAGGAACATTTTATTGAAATATTACCAGCCCAGAATATCTATGTTTGATTTAGATCACCTAATTATCTCCAGTAGAGAGCAGCTGTGAGAGACTCAATGAATCAATTGTATGGTGCCTTGGGGTAGAAAGCAGGCTTTGGGGGAGGGGGAGGGACAGGAAGTCCTGGGTGACCAGGTATAGCACAGTAACATTGAATATCTAGGAACCTTGATAATAGAGAATGAATTAGACAAAGTTTATCTTCATCTGTAGTTTCCTGGGGAATATTGCTAAGATGTGGATAACAGTAATTAGATGTGGAAAATGTATGTGTGTATGCACATGCATGTGTGTGCATGTGCATGTATAGCCATGTGTATATGTGTTTATAGAGGAATGGGGAGCAGTGAATAATCAAAAAGGACAAAAATGATTCAGGCATCGTATTTTCCAATGTTGGGTCCTGGATCACATTGGAACCCCTTTAATAATAAGCAGGAAGAGTTTAATTAGTTTCATAATCCATGATACTAATTTCAACATCTTATTGGTTCAGTTGTCTTGCAGCATGATGCAATTTCAAAAGAAAATTTTTTGCATTCTTTGCACTTCAGTATTTTGGTAGACTTATTATCTGTTGTCATCTTAAAATGTAAACTATTTCTATAACATGTTTGTAATAAGATAACATTTATGTGGAGGAATCTGCCCTTAAATGTGCGATGTCATTAACAGTCCAGGCTACTACTCATTCCTCAGTTCACCCCTGTTTTTGTTTGTTTGTTTTGTTTGTTAAATTCCTGAGTTGCCTACTTTTTTCAAGAGGTATATTATAATTTACATGCAAAACTGATTATACTGCATAGTAGATAACATTTAAAGAAAGGTATTGCCCACATTGTTTAGAAATTTTCTGTGTAGGGGCACCTGGGTGGCTCGGTTGGTTGGGTGACAGCTCAGGTCATGATACTGGAGTCCCAGGATCAAGTCCCACATCAGGCTCCCAGCTCCATGGGGAGTCTGCTTCTCCCTCTGACCTTCTCCCCTCTCATGCTCTCTCTCTTAAATAAAGAAAATGTTTTAAAAATGTAAAAAAAAAAAAATCTGTTTGTTTCTTTTGTTTGTTTGTTTTTCTTTTTTAAAATTTTTTTTTTTTTTTTTTTTTTACTGTTCCAAGATTCATTGTTTATGCACCACATCCAGTGCTCCACACAATACGTGCCCTCCATAATACCCATCACCAGGATCACCCAGCCCTCCACCTCCTCCCCTCCAAAACCTTCAGTTTGTTTCTCAGAGTCCACAGTCTCTCATGATTTGTCTCTCCCTTTGATTTCCCCCAACTCATTTCTCTTCTCCATCTCCCAATGTACTCCACATTATTCCTTATGCTCCACAAAAAGTGAAACCATATGATGATTGACTCTCTCTGCTTGACTTATTGCACTCAGCATAATCTCTTCTAGTCCTGTCCATGTTGATACAAAAGTTGGGTATTCATCCTTTCTGATGGAGGTGCAATACTCCATAGTATATATGAACCATATTTTCTTTACCCATTCGTCTGTTGAAGGGCATCTTGGCTCTTTCCACAGTTTGGCAACTGTGGCCATTGCTGCTATGAACATTCAGATACAGATGGTCCTTCTTTTCACTACATCTGTATCTCTGGGGTAAATACCCAGTAGTGCAATTGCAGAGTTATAGGGAAGCTGTATTTCTAGTTTTTTTTTTTTTTTTTTTAAGATTTTATTTATTTATTTGACAGAGAGTGAGAGAGAGAATGGCAGGGGAGAAGGTCAGAGGGAGAAGCAGACTCCCCATGGATCTGGGAGCCCGATGCAGGACTCTATTCTGGGACTCCAGGATCATGGCCCAAGCTGAAGGCAGTCGCCCAAGGAACTGATCCACCCAGGCGCTCCCATTTTTAATTTCTTAAGGAATCTCCACACTGTTTTCCAAAGTGGCTACACCAACTTGCATTCTCACCAATAGTGTAAGAGGGTTTCCCTTTTTTCCACATCCTCTCCAACACATGCTGTTTACTGTCTTGTTAATTGTGGCCATTCTAACTGGTATAAGGTGGTATTTCAATGTGGTTTTGATTTGAATCTCCCTGATGGCTAATGATGATGAACACTTTTTCATGTGTCTGTTAGCCATTTGTATGTCTTCTTTGGAGAAGTGTCTGTTCATGTCTTCTGCCCATTTTTTGACATGATTATCTGTTTTGTGTGTGTTGAGTTTGAGGAATTCTTTACAGATCTTGGATATCAGCCCTTTGTCTGTAATGTCATTTGCGAATATCTTCTCCCATTCGATGGGTTGCCTCTTTGTTTTGCTGACTGTTTTCATTGCTGTGCAGAAGCTTTTGATCTTGATTAAGTCCCCAAAATTCATTTTTGCTTTTGTTTCCTTTGCCTTTGATGACATGTCTTGAAAGAAGTTGCTGTGGCTGATGTCAAAGAGGTTACTGCCTATGTTCTTCTCTAGGATTTTGATAGATTGCTGCCTCACATTGAGGTCTTTTATCCATTTCGAGGTTACCTTCATGTATACTGCTTAGAGCAATCAATACTTTCAATGCCATCCCAATCAAAATTCCACCGGCATTTTTCAAAGAGCTGGAACAAACAATCCTAAAATTTGTATGGAACCAGAAAAGACCCCGAATTGCTAAGGAAATGTGGTAAAGAAAAACTAAACTGGAGGCATGACATTGCCTGATTTCCAGCTTTACTACAAAGCTGTGATCACCAAGACAGCATGGTACTGTCACAAAAACAGACACATGGACCAGTGGAACAGAGTAGAGAGCCCAAATAGGACCCAAAACTCTAGGGTCAAATAATCTTCGAAAAAGCAGGAAAAAATATACAGTGGAAAAAAGACAGTCTCTTCAATAAATGGTACTGGGAAAATTGGACAGCTTTGTATAGAAGAAAGTATTTGTGTGTGTCTGTGTATGATGGATCCAAGAGAATATAAGAGCATATTCTAGAATGAGGGTTAGTATATGTATGTGTATATTATACAACCATATATATGTGTGTGTGTGTGTATACTATATATATATAATGTATATATGATATATACATTTAATATATATCATATATATGTTATATATAGTATATATTGTATATATTGTTTTATATATGTTATATATATGATATATATATATATAATCTTTTGTTGTTGTTTGTTTCCCTCTTAATGCTGAGTCAAATAAAGGAATATCAAGAATGTTTCAGACAGTAGAACATAAATTTTGCAGTAAGGTAGAGACTTAAATCTTAGCATTGCCACTTACAATCTGTGCAATGTTGGAAAAATTACCTAAATTTCTCTGAACTCAACTTACTGCTTCCCAAAATGAAAAAAATATTAAAAGTTCCCTCCTCAAGGGACTGTTGTGATGATTAAAAGAATTATGAATATAAAATACAATACAGGGCCAAGCACATGGAAAAACCTCAAAAAATTTTATTTCATTGGGGGCGCCTGGGTGGCTCAGTGGGTTGGGCCACTGCCTTCGGCTCAGGTCATGATCTCAGGGTCCTGGGATCGAGTCCCACATCGGGCTCTCTGCTCAGCAGGGAGCCTGCTTCCCTCTCTCTCTCTGTCTCTCTGTAAGCCTAGAGAGGCTGTGATCTCTCTCTGTCAAATAAATAAATAAAATCTTCATAAAAATAAAAAATTTTATTTCATTGATTCAAGACACACATTCTCCCTACTCCTGACATTTTAACATCTTTGTGAAGGGAATATGTCTTACCATTTATGGTGTCTTATACTTAATCTTATAGTTGATGAAATATAGAATTATTAAATATATGATTAATAGTTTAAACATAACATTTAGTTTAAAAATATTAGAAATCAATGCAATGGAATCAGATACCAACTATCCCATTGCGTATAATTTGCAGTGAAAAATAGAAATGAGAAATTTGCAAATTAGGTTAGAATTAATATATGTCCTATTTTGAGATTATTCATTTATTTATTCCATAAACATTCCTTTGTTGAATTGACAACCATGTACCAGATTCAGTGTAGGTCAAGAATCTAAAAGACGGTCTTCATCTTTAAAGGTCTAACAGATGTCTCATGAAAGACAGCACAACCATGTAAGTACAGTATCAGAAATAAGTACCTAACCTAAGAGTTTATATAGAAAAGGGATCTAGGGCCACCTGGGGATCTCAGTCAGTTAAGCATCCCACTCTTTTATCTGGCTCAGGTCATGATCTCATGGGTCTTGAGATAGAGCTCTTCCATGGACTCCATGTTCAGGAGGAACTCTGTCTGATATTCTCTCCCTCTCCCTTTGTCCCTCCCACCACTTTGGCATTCTCTCTCCCCCACACCATTCTGTCTTCCTAAAAAAAAAAAAAAATATCCTTTAAACCTGAAAAAAGAAAAATACCTAATCCATGGGAGAGGAGATGGTGAGAAAAGTCACAATGGAAGATGTGCTTCCTGAACTGTGTGTCAACAGACTAGTAGAGGGAGCCAGACAACAGGCAAGAGGACTTGTGTTCTAGGAAGAGGAAATGTAAAAAGGAACTTGGGACATGGAGAGATAATGGTCTTCCTAGCTCAGGAATTAAATAGAATGTTTAATCTAAATGAAATATTTGGAGAAGGAGTAAAAACTCTAAGCTGGAAAGGTAGTAAGTGTCAGCTTATGGAGGACCATGCATTACCATGCTGATGGGCTTGGACTTTATCATGAGTTAAATATAAATACTCTGAGACAGTTAGAAGTGCAGGGATGGTATCATCACAGCTCTATTTCCAAAATATTACTCAGGATGAATTAAAGTGGACAAGTTTGGAGACTTGTAGTTAGGAACTTATTTGATAGTTCTTAATAATGGTACTGGAGATGTTCTAGAATGGACAGACTTGAGAGATTATTAAAGAGGTAGAATCTATGAGACCCGGTGATTAAATGAATATGAAATAGAGAGATAAATCAAGTTTGAATTAGCAATTGTCAGTTCTTTGGATTAGTTTACACAGAATTTTTATCACCCATAATGAACATTTGGTAAATAGTCATATGTTGTCTGATCACCCATTCCTCTGGACATTCTTTGTGTATTTCATAGACAGCTGACCATAGTGAATTAATATGTAATTAACAAGAGGAAAAAAAATACCTCTGAGTCAACATTTTAGAAATGTTCAATTGCCTTAAGTGGATTTTCTCATTGTCTTTTTCCATAACAACGTGGTGACTTGGAATACAACATGACACCAAGAAATAGCAAAATAAAAAGGATTTCTGAAGCAGTTCCTTTTTATCTTGCCTTATTCTTAACAGCGTTTCTCTGGTCTAATTCTTTTATGGTTCCAGGGAGAATTACATTTCAAATTCCATAATTGCACAGGAGAATTGGAGTCTTGTAAAAATTTAGAGTACTCTGTTCAAAGGCAATTTTTATTATCAATTGAACCTATGCTGTGTTGCAGCCAGAGACATTGTTTAGAGCATCATTAAAAGAACCCTTTTTAATATGACTGCTCTCTCTTAAGAAAATGTAGCACACTCTTATTTAATATTACTGTAATACTACAATTGACTGTATATTTGTTGAAAGTCTCGTAGTATGGTATTTAGTGTATTGAATCAGCACAAAATATACATGAACTTTATCAGTTTTCATTTTCTCTTTACAAACCAAGAACAATATTAAATGACATTTTATGACATTTGATAGGTATTTAAAATTTGTTATTGCGGCTGTTCAGTGAACCATAAAATACAAGTGTAACAGGCTGGCTGTGCTTCCATTAGGAGAAATGCAAGCAAGAAGCACTGAAATCAGCATCCTACAATATGTGCCCATTTTCCATCAATGTCTTGCTCCTGACCCTCTGACAAGTTCATTATCTCCTCTGTGGCCAAATTTGTCCATATGAAAAATTAGGAGAAAAGAAAGAATAAATCAATGCTTGCCTCTAGAATGATCTGAAATCCAGATATGGAAAATCTTATGCAATTTTAAAAGACCAGTTTATTAACTGCTTGCCCTCATTTGTTTGAACATACCACAGTGATCTGTGGGAGAGTAGCTGAGAGACTGATGTAATAGTCCTTTTCACACCTTCTATCCATAAAGATAGTTCTTTTATTTGCAGCTGAAGCTATTATATCTGGAGCCTATAGCTGTTTGGCACTTTTAACGATGGAAATTTTCAAAGAGAAACAGCGAGTAAAATGTGAAAATGTCCTCTGGGATATTATTTTATTACTACATGTCCCTTATCATTTAGCAGACTGGATGCAATATGAAAAATTCAGTCAAACAGTTTGTTTTCTAATTGGTTGGCAAGGGATCAAATAACAGGTACTAAAAAAAAAAATAATGCTTAGCTAACTAAGAAGCAGTGTGTGTGTGTGTGTGTGTGCGCGCGCACGCGTGTGTGTTTGTGTGCATGTGTCTACCATAAGCCAAGTTGAAGAGGTGACTCAGAAAAGTCATCAGAGGAGAGGCAAAGCTATTTGGTTTGAAAAACCAGGATGATGTCATGAGGGAAGAATGAACTTTGAGGGAGGCAAATATTTGGGTTTGGATTATATTTTCATTATGTTACTAATTTATGAGCATTAATTTCTTCAGAAAAAAAATACATAGTCATACTAATAGCTCACAGAGTTTTAAGGATCACGTAATATCATGGAGGTCAGGCATGCATAAAGATGTGTGCCACATTGTTGGAACTCAGAAAATGGCATTCATCTTTTTTTTTTTTTTTTAAATTATGGGAGCTGTTGACAAAACAAAAATGATCTAGAATAGCAGTACGACAATAGCGTGCTCCATCTTCCCCAGGTACCTCTTCACAAAATGGGTCAGATCTTTGGTTGACATCTCTTTCGAGTGCATATATTTGAACTACCTTTGCATAAAATCTCTGGGTTATAATTGATGTGTAGAAAAGACCAGAGATGACCCTTCCAAGCTGCCTTACCAGACTCAACTAGTTAGCCCTAGTACAGACTGTCAGTAACTGCTCAACGGAGTGGTGTTGAGTTGAAGACACTGATCAGAAAGGAATCTAATACATCAGAAGAGGAAAACCTAACAATCTAAGTATGTTTATGGGAAGTTATGCAGGAAGAAGAGCTCATATGATAATCAAGACTTCAAACAGACTGGTAGAAGTGAATCAGCAGTTATTTTACAAGTTCAACCTTAGTATACCCTTTTTGGCCCCTATCAACTGGAAGTCACATTCCTGCCCCTTCAGGAGAAGCAGTGGTAGTTCTCTTCGAAATATATGTCTCTCTTACTGTTAGAAATAGAGTACTATATTATAGATTTTGGTTTGGTTTTAAGTTGCCTTTATTATTTAGATACTTATAATTTCACTGTGACTTGTTCCCCATTTTTGTAGTTGATTTCTTATACTATGTATTTTGTGTTCTATCATATTTCAGATTCTTCTAAGTGTCCTCTTCTGGAGGATCATATCCTATGTGGGGACATCTGGATTTCATACTGAAATGAAAACCAGGACATTTTCAATGTGGGAATAGGTGAAATGTGGTTCTAAAGTGTTTGATTATAGCCCAGTGGAGTGAAATTTCGTGACTCTGTTCTTAATCATTAATATCATCAGCATAAGCCTAATGATCAAATTTAAAACACTCATAGTTATCATTCAGCTTCACCAGTTCTGATGGTGCCCAGGGGCCCACCAGATCTTCCTCTACCAAAACTGGATGTTTTCCTGAGAAATGCATGTAAGCAGGGAGCAATGATTATAGACTTTTGCCTTATTCTGTGCAAAGTTCTGAATGTTGTACGTTCTAAATTCAGTCAAAACCTCTCACCTTTGCCTGGATGTGGTCCCTCCATCTACTTTGGAGCCTTGTTTCTTTTCCTTGAAGATTGTATCACTATTCCTTTATGAGTTCAGTCTGACATGATGGTGTTATGCATCTTATCAAAGCTTCGTTAATGGTTTCACAAAGCCTTAGTCTCCTTGAGTATTTATGGCTTAGAATATGTCAAACTGCCGCTTCTTTCTGTTAATGCACACTTCTGGGATCCTCTGCTTTCTTTTCCGGATAACCCATTAACAATTTTTTTTTTTAAAGATTTTATTTATTTATTTGACAGAGATCACAAGTAGGCAGGCAGGCAGAGAGAGGAGGAAGCAGGCTCCCCGCTAAGCAGAGAGCCGGATGCGGGACTCGATCCCAGGACCCTGAGATCATGACCTGAGCCAAAGGCAGAGGCTTTAACCCACTGGGCCACCCAGGCGCCCCCCAATTTTTTTTTAATGTCTTTCATCTTCTAGCTTTAAAGTTCTATTTTTTTAAAGATACTGTACCTCACTGTTCTTCCCCCCCCCCACTGTTTATATATCTTAGAGTTGGGAATTCTGGATACTAGAAAATTTTCTTAGAATATAGGCCTATTGATAGTGTATTTACAGTTCAGACAAAGCCCCCATCATCCACTTAGTCTTTTATTTATATTTATTTGATTTTGTTACAAAAATGTATTACTACAAAGTTGGGAAATACCAAAATAGAGGAAGAATTTAGTAATTCTTTATTTTGTATTTCAAGAACAAATCATCTTACACTTTAAGTGCATTTTAGAGGTGTCATTTGGATTATAATTTAGATGACTTCATAATTATAACTCTGCTTTTTATCAACTGCTCTAGCACAATTGAAAATTCACAATTTTGCCTAGTGAAGATTATTTTTTTTACTCAAACCCACCATGGTTTTCAAGCAATATGGACACATTCTTCATGTATATTTTTGTATGTTTGGAGGAAAAATGTCTGCTAGAGATTTCCACTCCCCTTCTATCACAGGGTGATGGGAATTGGATGAGGCATGTGTGGGCCTCTGTGGTAAGGACTTCTGAAATCACTGGTTGTCACACTTCCAGAAGACACTTGATGCTCCCCATTTACTGGTGACCATATTTCCATATATTCCCCTCTCATATGTATTATTTATTAAATTGGTCTCTGTGTTAAAGTACTGAGTTAAAGTTAGTCTGTGTAGCCAAGAGAATATGACAGAAATGGTGGTATGTTACTTCCAAGATTAGTTTTGAGAAACACTGCAGCTCCCCAGCCCCCATCCCTACACCCGTCTCTAAATCCCTCATTGCTTGCTCTCTCTCATAAAAAGAAACCCATGTGTAAATGACCTAAAGTCTTGTGCCAAGAGCTATGTGAGTGAACTGTCTTAGAAGTAGATCCTCCAGCCCCAGCCAAGCCTTCAGATGACTGCAGCTCTATCCAACATCTTGACTGCAACCTTACAAGAGACTCTAAGCCAGAATCACCCAGCTGAGCTTCTTCCAGATGCCTGACCTCAGAAAGTATGGAAAATAAATGTTCGCATTTTTCACCAATAATTTTGAGGTAGTTTATTATGGAGCAATAAATAATACAGGGAGATTAAGGGTCCAGATGCTTCTTCCTATACTCACAACAGATGAAGTCAAAAAGTAAGAGCCCCTATAGAAGACTTGATTAACTCGAAGTCAGGAGAACAACACTCAGTCAAGAGATCTTAGGAAAGGCGGAGGGGTGGATTTGGAGAGTTAAGATCAAGGCCATTCGGAATGTCCTGTGCTCTGAATGAATTCCAGAGATCAAGTGTAACTACTTATCTAGCTTTTGCATGTTTCCAGCATGTACTAGGAAAGAAGAACTTGGTGTATTGAAATGAATGAAAATAAGAGGGTCATAAAATATTCTGAAAACTACATAAGTCAGAGATGTCTTCCAGGGTCATAGTTGTTTCTTCTATGCTGAATTTTATCTTGTGTTTATGATTTAATGTTATACAGGCTTAAAATGTAAGTTCCATTGGTCAAGAATAGGCAATTTCTATATTTAAATGTTCTCATGATGCATTCAATAATCCTAGCTCTTACTTGCCAGACATTATGTTTCTTTGTAGACAGATAGCTTGTTATTTTTTAAATAAGTGGATAAGCTGGACATTATGATCTATTTTAGTACTATGATCCTATTACTCCTCTAAGTAGAAGATAAAAGTACAAATCATTAAGTGACAGTAGACCAAAAACCTCCTACAAAATTGTCCTGTAGTCAAACTCAGAAGAACCTTCTTTCTATGTGCATGTTGGTGGTACTATGAAAGAATGGCCCAAAGTACAGGAAGAAGGAAGCAGGAGAGAGAGCGAAGGTGGAAGGGAGGGGAGATAAATCTTTCACAAGAACAAATTGTGGTAAGTTAATTCCCAGGCACAAAAATAAAATGACAGAGGTGAGAGATTTCTATTTAGCCATACATTAGCAACATTCCTCCATAGAGATCTTTGAAAAACACAAATGTGACTCTTATATCTATCCTTAAACTACTTTGGTAGCTCCCCCAACATATAATGCAAGTATTTTTAGCTTGAACTTACAGATTTTTACAAGTTCCATGGCATTCTGGGGACTTTTTGAAAACATTGCAAACACTACTATGGTAGAATGTTTTGTTTTGTTTTGTTTTGTTTCCCCAATCCCATAACCCTATGACAGAGTTTTTTAACTTCCTCTGGGTTTCTTGGTTCAATCTAAGTGTGAAGAAGAAAAAATTAGCAGTCTTTGGTGGGTGAGCAAAGAGGCAAGGATTGTTAACATTGTAAACCTTAGAATTGTGGGTTTTTTTTTTCTTTTCTTGAGACATAATTGACATAAGATTGTGTGGATTTGAGGTATGCAATGTGTTGGTTTGATACACCTATATCTTGAAGTATGATTGTTACAGTAATGTTAGCTAACACTCTTATTATGTCACATAATTATCATCTGTGAATGTTGAGAACAATTAGGATCTAGTGTCTTAGCAACTTTGAAGTTTATAATGCAGTATGGTAGACTGTAACTCCCATGTAGTGTAAGGATCTCTAGGACTTATTTATCTACTAGTTGCAAGTTTATAGAATTGTGTTTTTTGAGGATATAAGTATTAGCAGGAGAAGGGTTTGTTTATTAAGGTAAATGAACAAAACAACTAAGTAAACCCAGGACATAAAGGCCTCCTAATAGTCTCCCAACTCCATCAAGGCAAATGTAATTAAGTACTGAGAGTTGAGATCATGCAGTGTGGGCAGAGTGGAGGGACCAAGATGTAGATGAACAAGGCAGAGTGGGAAGGAGGCACTGTGTTGGGTTCTGGAAGGACAAATAGGAGAGTATATATCTTTTTTTTTTTTTTTTTTTTTTTTTTTTTTTGCAATGTATTGTTTAGGATACTGCTGGATACAAGCGATCAAAATCTAATTCAGTTTCATTTAACCACATAAGAGACTCAGTGGCTACTATAAAAAGGACCCAGTGGTAGGTGGGCATCAAGGATGTATTGATTGTGTGACTCAAAAGTATCAGTAAAAGCTGTGTTTTTTTCCACCTCTTCATTCTGCCTCCCATGGTACCAGCTTAATTCTAAAGTCTGGCTCCCCATCATAGTCACAGAATATGGCTGGCAGTAACCCCTGGAGATACTATGTCCTTAACCATATAGATGAAAAGAGAGAAATTGTGCAATTTGCTTCTGGAAGCCCTCCCAGAAAAACCAGGATGCTTATTTCCCAGAAGCCCTCAGCAAACCTTTTCAGTAAATCACTTGGTCAAACATGTGTCTCACACCCTCTCCTGAATCAATAACTGTGGCCAAACAATGGGGTTTTGATGGTTATCTCAAAGTAGAGCCACATGTCCTACCCCCAGACCCTAAAGATTGAGTCAGTTTCTCTCAAAGCATTTTATGTTATATTGAGGAGTTGTAGCTGCTGAAATGAAAACTGGGCAAGCCTCCCAGAAAAATGAAACAAACAAACACAATTGATATTGAAGAGCCAGTCACCACACCCATGACTGTTTCATCCCATTGAGACTCCATGCACTTGTCTAATAGACTAAGAGGAATTTTTTTTTTCTGTCTGTAGACTACACTTCCCACTTTTTCTAGCGTTAAGGATATTTTATAGAAACATGTGTATGGGGGCACCTGGGTGGCTCAGTGGTTAAGCCGCTGCCTTCGGCTCGGGTCATGATCTCAGGGTCCTGGGATCGAGTCCCACATCGGGCTCTCTGCTTGGCGGGGAGTCTGCTTCCCTCTCTCTCTCTGCCTGACTCTCTGCCTACTTGTGATCTCTCTCCGTCAAATAAATAAATAAAATCTTAAAAAAAACAAAAGAAAGAAAGAAACATGTGTATGTGTGTGTTTTCCCAAAGAGAGGGTGCATAACATTTACTGGAAATTAAAATAAATTTGTAATTCCAAAATATCCAGAGTTACTGAAATTTAGTTGGAATTCCTAGATAAGCTGGTTATTTCTTCTATTCTAGTTCTTCCCAACTTCCGTCCCTACCTCCAACACAAAAACAATTCTAACATTTCCCTTGGCCTTCATGGGCCATTTCATGGTCTCAGGTTCTATAACCATTTCATTTCCTCTTCTACCTCTTCTCCTGGTAAACCCTCATTCTGCCTTCAAGACTAACTTCAAGTGAGACCTCTCCACTGGAGTTTTTCTTTATTGCTCTCTGTGAACAGAGTTGATCCGTCTCTTCTGTACCCTTACTGCTCTGTAATGGTAAGTACATACTCTACCGCAGCAGCATTCTGTTTGTATGCTTCACTCCCAGTGAGACCATGAAAAACTAAAACACAGGATTTGTGTCTCTCCTACTTGTCTTTGCATTAGCCTTTGTAGTTTGTTAAGCCTTTGTTTCGTGAACATGCAACCATTGGTAGGTTTACCTGTCAGCGAAGCAGCTGTCGAGAATGTGTGGGGGCTTTGTTATGGTGCAATATTATTCCTGTCAACTTGAAAGAGCTTTTTCTCACTCTTCAGTTACTACTTAGGTGCCTCCAGACGATGTGGCAAAAATAGATCTTTGGATAAATGATGTGATTCCATTTAAGATCTTGGGAATTCATGTATTATGCTCCTAAATCTAGATGAAAGATAAGAATCTTAAAAGTTATTTATTGAGTGCTTTCTATATGGAGGGCACTTTGCTAAGTGCTCTACAAACACTATTTCATTTTATTTCCACAAAAACCTCAGGAGGCAGATCCCATCATTGTTTTTGCCATTTTATCAGTGAGAATGCTTAGATTTACAGAGTATATAATTTGCCTACTATCATACTTTCTGTAGCTAAAGGGGACAGGATTTGAATTCAGGTCTCTCTAACTACAGTTAAAACCTTGAGATCAGTTACAGATTGTGGTTTAAGGGTTTCTGCGTACCAGGCAGAGCACTAGATATTTTATTATGAAATTAAAAAAAAAAACTTTACAGTAATCCTACAGTGTAGGAATTACTATTCTCATTTTAAATGTGGTAAACTCAGGTTTAGAAAAGATTTTAAAATTTTCCAAGAAAGCATAATCTGTAGTTGTAGAGACACTCTTGAATGGTAGTGTTCTCAACTCCTGTGTTCATGTATACAGTTTTCAGTGAAACCCCAGGAAAATAAGTGCCATCTACATCCTAGAAATTGTTTCTGTGTGTGTGTCTGAAAAGTCGAGGCAGCTACAGAAAGAAGTCTCTACCTTATGGGAATTTATAGCACTGCCATAATAGTCAAATCTAGTATTATAAGATCTAAGAGTCAGAACGACTATTTGAGGTTATCTAAGAAAATAATGTGAGAAGTTAAATACCAATGAAAAATTTAAATAGCGATTCAGGAAAAGCCTAGAGAGATATCTTGGGATAGAAGGTGATTAATTTTTCTGTTGTGTTGAATGAATAGTTACAAATACAGGCACTGGGAGAAGGGGGATTTGAGCTTAAGCCTTACTGTCTTTGAGAAAGCCCTTCCTCTGAAAGTCTATGAGTGACTTCACTGTGGGATAATGTAACTGTCAACTTGTCAGTCAACCCCAGTAGTCTATAAGTTACTTGAGGGTAATTAAGAATCATATACTTTTGTATTTTATTCTCAGAACTTGACCCAATTTGTGGTACTTGATAGTTATTTAGGGAAAATTTATTGTACCAATCCAGCATCATTCCAACTATGAGAATAAGGTTGGGGAAACCATCTCAGAGGACATAAGTTTTGAAGTGAGGGGAGGAGTTTAATAGGTTAAGATGATTTGGAAAGGTCTGTCAGCGGGATGAAATGATGTGAGCCACTTCGTCATGTCAGGAAAGAATCACAGTGAATGCTCTCTGTTCCCAGCATCTTCGTGATCCAGGGGCAGTAGGTGGTCATCACTATCTGGCTGTGGCCCTGCAGATAGGGCACAGACACCAGAGGATATCACAAATGAGAGAGAAAACTGTAGATTCTGGAAGGTCTCACCACAGATTCAAGGTTGCTATGAGGCACCCTGGAAAGTACCCTGCGGGAATTATTGAGATTTGTGCTCTTTTCTGAGATGACAATTATTTTATTATGTGATAGTAGCGAAGTCATTGAACTTCTCTGAGCCTCAGCATAGAGAGTAGTAAAATAGATATTATTATCTAGTTCAAGATATTTGACCTTGATCTAGAAATGATTAAATCCTATCCTGTTTCCTTATATGCTTGGCTTCTTTTCCCTGGCCCATGAGGCTACTTCACAACAAATGTCCATTTTATTGGTAGCTGGAGCCATGGCTTTACATTTCCTTGTTGTATTAAACTTTGGTGGTGTGGCCTGCTGACATATGAGTCACAGGACATCTTCTGGCATGGAAGAGGCTTAAGAAAACCGATTCATCCCTTACCTCCTGGGTCCCAACCTGGATTCCTCTTACTTCCTAACAGGATGTAGCTCCAAGGTAAGTGGCAACCCTAGGCGGACAAAGTGCTTGGATCAAAAGGAAAGAAGTAGATACAAAGGAAGCCCCTGGGAAATATTTTGCAAAGAGGATGAAGTCCATCTTTTTTTTTTACAATTTTATCCATTTATTCGACAGATAGCGATCACAAGTAGGCAGAAAGGCAGGCAGAGAGAGAGAGAGAGAGAGAGGAAGGGAAGCAGGCTCCCTGCCGAGCAGAGAGCCAGATATCGGGCTCCATCCCAGGACCCTGAGACCATGACCTGAGCTGAAGGCAGAGGCCTAACCCACTGAGCCACCCAGGTGCCCTGGATGAAGTCCCTCTATCTGTGTTCTTCTCACCGCAATCTCCATGACCTTTGTTCCTGACCACTTTGGGGCCCATATTGTCTTTGAGCTAATTCAGGTCTCTCTGCTCTGGGATGAGTAAGGTGAGAAAGGGGGTAATAGAGAGATGAGCTTCTTCTGGAAGTTGGAGTGTATCATCCATGTGTAATCATTTTTTTAAAAATGCTAAGTAGTAAGCTAATTATTGGAGTTAGATGATTTTATTGATGTGGCTGTTTTACATTAAATAATTATTCCATCCCCTTAAAAAGCAAATCTAAGTATCTTTATCCTTAAGAACTATGTTCCTCATTTTGGAGAAACAAACAGATAAACCATTAAAAAATAAAAACAAAAAAACCCCAGAAAATCATGAATAGGTGCACAGAGCTACTAAGCATGCATTAGATCACAAATGTGATTTTATAATACATCTTAATAAAAAGAGTAAATTACTTTTCATTTTCACAGACATACATTTGCTTCTAGGCTTGCCCAACCTGACTGATATACTTGTTTGAATGTGATTTCCATTTACCTTTATATTAAAATGAATGGAAGTGAAAAGGTCAAGTTTATTTAGAAAATTGTTAGCGATCCCTGGGAAAAAAAATAATTCAGCATGTGTGATTTTAATCAATTTTCATTTGTTGTTAAAGTTCACACAAAGTTTAGCTTGATGTCCATGGGAAATGAAAATAGTGACTGGTTTTATAAGTATAATAAATATACCTGAATCTAAAGTTCTCTAGACAATATTGTTAATAAAGCATATTTGTCTGGTTCCATAAAATAGAAATGTTTAAATTAGAAGAGTTGCTTGCTTAGATCCTAGGTTAATAGGAACATTTTCAATTCTCAATCTTTATTATTTACAATGCCAAAAGGGAAAATTGACTTCAACACAGTATCTGGGCTGTAAATCAGAGGAGTTACGTAAGGTCTGGGGAAGAGCCACAGGGAAAGGACCTGGAAGTGGGAGATCCCAAAGAAGGGATTTGGGCCTTTTGCCTGCTGCTGTCCTGGAGGGGGGCTACACCCCAAGATTTTCAAGTTTTTGGCTAGTTCCCCGCACAGCACCATGAGGGCCGTGAGAGCATCAGGGGAAGGCTTGGTCCTTTTCTGGTATGATGAGGTTTAGGAATAGGGTGACTCTCAGAACAATGTGTTAGAGAAAGCAATTCAGGCCCCTAGATACAAAACAAAGATGGATTAGACACTGAGCTGTAATTGTGCCATCATAGGGGAGGGGTCAAAGATGGAGAGGATCAGTGTGGCCTGGAATTGCAAAAGGGTTAGGGGGCAGAGTAGATCTCAGTGTGAGTTGTACTGGAGAGGGGGCATTTGGACAGGCTGGAATAATAATTCCAGGCCTTGGAAACCATGACCTGAAGCAGAGAGGCAGGGATAGAGATGTGGAATAATGGAGTTCTGCCAATACTAGCCTAACCGGCTATGGGCAGTGTGTTGGCGTGTGTTGGGTAGTTTGATTGACTGGGGCAAACTGGGCCTGAATAAACAAGCCAAACAAATAAAGGCTATCTCAAAATAGGACACTGACTGATTTCAACTTTTTTGCTGTGCCATTATGACTGAATCTTTTTTTTTTTTTTTTTTTTTTTATAAACATATATTTTTATCCCCAGGGGTACAGGTCTGTGAATCACCAGGTTTACACACTTCACAGCACTCACCAAATCACATACCCTCCCCAATGTCCATAATCCCACCCCCTTCTCCCAAACCCCCTCCCCCCGGCAACCCTCAGTTTGTTTTGTGAGATTAAGAGTCACTTATGGTTTGTCTCCCTCCCAATCCCATCTTGTTTCATTTATTCTTCTTCTACCCACTTAAGCCTCCATGTTGCATCACCACTTCCTCATATCAGGGAGATCATATGATAGTTGTCTTTCTCTGCTTGACTTATTTCGCTAAGCATGATACGCTCTAGTTCCATCCATGTTG
>NC_081559.1:98323590-98465026 GCF_022355385.1 Mustela nigripes
CACCCCCTTCTCCCAAACCCCCTCCCCCCGGCAACCCTCAGTTTGTTTTGTGAGATTAAGAGTCACTTATGGTTTGTCTCCCTCCCAATCCCATCTTGTTTCATTTATTCTTCTACCCACTTAAGCCTCCATGTTGCATCACCACTTCCTCATATCAGGGAGATCATATGATAGTTGTCTTTCTCTGCTTGACTTATTTCGCTAAGCATGATACGCTCTAGTTCCATCCATGTTGTTGCAAATGGCAAGATTTCATTTCTTTTGATGGCTGCATAGTATTCCATTGTGTATATATACCACATCTTCTTGATCCATTCATCTGTTGATGGACACCTAGGTTCTTTCCATAGTTTGGCTATTGTGGACATTGCTGCTATAAACATTCGGGTGCATGTGTCCCTTTGGATCACTACATTTGTATCTTTGGAGTATTACCAACGGTGTCCCTAAGTAAATGGTAATATTCTTTTATAAATAGGTTTTGAAGGGGCACCTGGGTGGCTCAGTGGATTAAGCCTCTGCTCAGGTCATGATCTCAGCGTCCTGGGATCAAGCCCCATATCTGGCTCTCTGCTCGGCAGGGAGCCTGCTTCCCCCTCTCTCTCTGCCTGCCTCTATGCCTACTTGTGATCTCTCTCTGTCAAAGTCTTCAAAAAAAAAATAGGTTTTGAAATCCCGTCTTTCCTTTTTAGGTTAGTGTGTGGGGGTGCTTATGGGGGGTTGCAAACACAATATGGCTGCAAGAGGAAGAGGCATAGTTAACAAAAAACAAGAGGGCTGTTATGTGCTTAATTACATCCTTCCCCAAATCCGTACGTTGAAACCCTAGCTCCCAGTGAGAATGTACTTGGAGACAGGGCCTAAAAGGAGGTAATTAAGATTGACAAGCTCAGAAAGGTGGGGTCTGAATCCAATAGGTCAGTTGTCCTTAGAAGAAGCAACAGAGACAGCAGGAGTATGCATAGTAAGACAAAAAACCATGTGAAGACAGAGAAGGTGACCATCCTCATGCCAAGGAGAGAGGTCTCAGCAGGAAACAAACCCTGCCAGCACCTTGATCTTGGACTTCCAGAATTGTGAGATAATAAATTTCTGCTGTTTAAATCACCCAGTATGTGGTATTTTGTCAAGGCCGCCCAAACACAATAATATGGCAGGTTTATAGTCAAATCGCTATTACAAAATGAAAGAAAATCAAAAGGAAAGTTGAGTTACAGTCCTTCGTGAACCCAGCTGGAGGACTGTGACTTTGTCAGCAGAATGGAAATATTTAAATCCTGACCTAACCTTTCTTCCCAGTACCTTTTAAATAGCTTCGTTATGTTGAGTGCAGTATAAACATGCAATGTAAATTCGTCATGTTAGGGAAGGATGTTCTAAACCTCAATTTTTATAACTTCCTGAGAAAGAAGTAGCAGAATAAATATGGAAGAATTTTGTTCTGTCTTAACTTTTCTATAAACAATTTGTAACCCAATTCTTTTTATTTTACTTTCCTTGATCATTTGGCAAAAGGAAATGGAAAAAAAAAAACATATCTTGTTATGTTTATACTAAGAAAATTCTGGCTAGCTTTGGGAATAACACTCTTAAAAAAAAACAGGAAGTGTAAAGGCCTACAATTCAACAATGACTTAGTAACTTCTAAATTTAAAAGTAGAAGGGAAAAAAAGGAAAAACAGAGAAGTCAAGAAAGAGCTAAGAGAGTATACCAACTAGGATACTTTTTTTTTTTAAGATTTTATTTATTTATCAGAGAGAGAGAGGGAGAGAGAGCGAGCACAGGCAGACAGAATGGCAGGCAGAGGCTGAGGGAGAAGCAGGCTCCCTGCTGACCAAGGAGCCCGATGTGGGACTCCATCCCAGGACGCTGGGATCATGACCTGAGCCGAACGCAGCTGCTTAACCAACTGAGCCACCCAGGCGTCCCCAACTAGGATACTTTTAATGGCAAGGGATAAAATATTTAGTCCCAACAGACTTAAGTAATAAAAGTTCTTATACTCTAGTTATTGAGAAGACTGAAATTCATGCTTCAGGTATGGATTGATCAGGGTGCCAACTCTATTTCTGTGTTATTCTCTCTAGTTCATATTCATTTTTATCCTTAGGCTAGTTTCTCTCATGGTAGAAGAACATTTATATTAGCTCCAAGACTTCACATGGATATCCTATGCAAAGAGGAAAGAAAGAGTATCTTTGTTAGGTCAGTTTTTGGACTGGTCCACACTGACACACAGATTATGTTTTAAATTGTGTGCAGACTGGCCTCACAAGGTTCCTAGCATCTTAACTGTCAGAGAAAGTTCTAGGTCACGGAAAAAGTGCCTGGACATATCTTTGGAGCCTAGAGTTTTTAAAGAAAGAATCTAGACATAGTTCACAATTTGATTTGGAAATATAAAAGCTATGGAGTATGTGAACTGGAGGATGTGCCCTCTAAGAGACTAAATTTGTAGAGAGACAATAGGATCTTTGGTTAGTTCCTAAGGCTGCTGTAACTAATTATCACAAACTTGATGACTTAAAATAATAGAAATTTACTCTTCTCACAGTTTGATAGGCCAGAATTTAAAAAATCAAAGTATTGGGAGAATTTGCTCCTTCTGAATATTCTGAGGATAAATATTTTCCATGCCTTTCTTCTAGCTTCTAGTAGCTGTAGGTAACCCTTGGCGTTCTTTGGCTTTGTTACACATCCACCCAATGTCTGCCACCAGGTTCACCTGGCATTCTGCTCTAGGTTTCTGGGTCTTCCACTTTTCTGCCTTTTATCAGGATATTATTGTTGGATTTAGGACCCATTTTCAATCCAGGTAATAATCATTTTATGCACCTTAACATAATTATATCTGTAAAAATGCTATTTCAGGTTACATTCACAGATGTAATGGGGATTAGTACTTGGATATGTATTTTTCTGTCCACTGTTCAACTCACTATAGACTTATTGGAGGAAATCACCATCAGTGAAGGTTCAGGTGGTAGATGAGCAGAGTTTCTAGGCCATCATGACACTATGCCTAATATTCCAACCAGGAGAGGATATGGTTTAAAGCAGTGGTCTTCCAAGTAGAGAGAAATGAGAATATCTTGGAACTCCAATTATAATTTTGTTCATCTAAGGAAATAAGAAAGAAATGGAAGTTTTCTTCATACTGAGTATATTGCTTGACATCATGACCTGCACTGGGTTAGCTGGTCCCATGGATATGCACGTGTCGTGGTATAGGAGATGTCCTAAATAGGGAAGGGGGTTGTTATAGTCATGTCTTCATTCATCTACTTGCTTTTCATGTACTGTAACCCATTGATGTATACCTGAGCCCCATTAACTAGAGTTGTAAATATTTTCTACTTTTAACCAAGATGACCCTCACCAAATGAACAAGTGCCTTGAAATATTGCTACTACTTGAAGATAGTACTAATGCATGAGTAAATAGAATAAATGGGAAGAGCTGATTTTTCTACTCTTGGGACGGACTCTCAACACCCAAAGATGAGATAAAAATCATGGTAATCTAATCAGAACTGAAAAGCAATTAGGTAATACAATTCTAAATTTTTAGCCAGGAACTATTTGTATCATGGATTGCTATCCACCGCTGTTCGTTGTGACCTTCATTTTAAGTCTGTGATGTGTCTCAAGACAATAGTTATTTAAATGTACATATTTTGAGAGTACAAGCTCAAATATGTTTTATTGCTAATACAATACAATTTATAAAGTTTGGTTACTTCTTGTTTAACAAAAATAATAACACTGCTTGCGATCTAGTAGTTCTACCTGAGAAACTCTCTGAGAAAGTATGGGTCATGAGAGTTTGATGAGTTGTTTGGGTGGCTGGAAGACAGAACCCTAAGTCTGCTTAGCAGCCCCTGGAGATCAGAAATTAAGTGCCCACCTTAATGTCCTCTTGTATTGCCCAGCGTCAGTCAAGCAGAGCATAAGCCAGAGCTGTGGCTCCACATACCCTGCCTGGGATGATTCCCTATGTTCGCCTCCAGTATTCCCCCTTTGTCCCCACCACGGATACTTATTAAAAGACCCTATAGGGGCAGAAAACTGAGTGCCCCACTCTTCAAGGAGGCAGTTTCCCAGAAAACCAGTACCTTCAGTTTCCCTGCAAGTATGGTTCAGCTGAATAGCTGTGTAGTTGTGGTGAAAGCAAGGGCAGGGGTTTAGGGACAGAAAAGCAAGAAAATGTAAGAGGCAGAATTTGAAGCTAATGTGTTGGGTGAGAATCTTAAGCAGCATTCTGGTCTAACTCATTTAGTTAACAAATATTTACTGAGTGACCCCTGAGTGTTGGTCCAGGAAGATGTATATAAATAAGGAGCATATGGTTTCCCAAGCCTTGTGGAGTTTAGAGTCCATGTCAATATATTTCTTTGTAGTTACCCTCTCACATTTTCCTTTTGTACTGGACCAGACATGCTATCTTTAGGTTCATTTTCCCTCTTTCTCTGCCCTGCCCCTTATCACAAAGAGTGGACCCTTTGGGCTGCTTCCCAAGCTGGCTTTTGTTTGTTTGTTTGTTTTTACAATGGGGTCAACCAAGAGAAAGCATTGATGGGAGATAGAAAAGGGAAAATCAGGGTACTTTTTCTTCTCTAAGCCTTAGGGGAAGCTCAGCACTGGCTGCTTCTCCTCCATAATCCACCTTTTGTATCAGGACCATCCTGATTTCTTTGGTCTCTGGTAATATGGCTTCTTTTCTCTTTAGTTTGTTAACTTTTTTTTTTTTTAAGATTTATTTATTTTTTTAGAGAGAGAGAAAGTATAAGAAGGAGGGGGAGCAGAGAAAGAGGGAGGCAAGCAGACTCCCAGCTGAGTGCAGAGCCTGAGAGAGGACTCCATCCCAGGACCCTGAGATCATGACCTGAGCTGAAATTAAGAGTAGACCACCTGACTGACTGAGCCACCCAGGTGCCCCTTGCCAGCTTGTTAACTACCTATGTAAACAATATCCTCCCTTGAATTTCCTCACTTAAATACAAGTACTAGTTTTTACTTCTCTGGTTGGGAACCAATTAATACACTGTTTAAATCAGAAGTAAAGAGGTGATCATTATTGAAATATTATACTTTACCACTTAATTTCATGATGCTTTGCATTTGCCTATGATTTTACTTTCAGTCAAGACTTTTTTCTATACGCTTTTCCCTTTTTTACCTTAGGAAATTGCTAAGTACTGATTTTATTTTCAATATCCTAGAGGGTTATTGTAAGAGAAGAGATGGAGTTGATTGATAAAGCAAAATCCATATTTATAACTGGTGAATCACAGATCAATCTATAAGATGGCAATAGATTCTAGTAAGAATTTTTTCCCTCATTTCCTCTTTGCAGAGAGATCCCTGAAAGCACATTATCTTTAATAGGAAATTTTTATTTATTATATTTTAAAGGTTCGGGAGGATGAAGAAGAGTTTTAAGGGAGAATTGAGAAGATGAGATTAGGAAAGGATTTCATGTAGTGAAAGATACATAAAGTAAACCTTGCGTGGTCTTTTCATATGCAAATGAAGCATCTGCCCTATTTTCAGGGGGTCAGGTTCTTGAGGTTTTTCAGGAATGGGGAAGGTTTTATAGATAAATTCATTCTCTCTCTCCTGCCTAATCTACCCTTCAGTAGGTAGTAAGTGCAAAGAGAAAACTACAGTGTGGGACTTGTAAAGAGCAGGAGTTGCCAAACTATTACAGCCTATGGGCCAAATCTAGCCCACATCCTATTCTTATAAATAAAGTTTTATTAGTACATAGCCACACTCATTCATTTGTTTATTGTCTATAGCTGCTTTCTTCATTTGTTTATTGTCTATAGCTGCTTTCATGCTACAAAGGCTGAGTGAAGTAGTTACGACATAGGCAGTGTGGCCTGCAAAACCAAAATGTCCATTTATGAGAAGATACCTTTTCCAACCTTTGCTGTAGAGGACACTGTTTGTTCTTAAGAAGGGCATTTTGGCCTTTTGTCTTTTCAGATAAAATATCCCTGGAGCACCTACTAGTGCCAGATGCTGTCTAGATGCTAGGCAGAATAAAAGCATAGACTAAAAAAGAGTCAATGTACTAAATGCTCCTCACCCAGGCTTCCTCCCACAATACATCCCAGACCATCCCAAGAGCACCCCAGGCTGCTCTAGCCCTTCCTACTCCATAACTCTCCCTTTTTTTCTTCTTTTATTATTTTTAAATTTCCTTATTTAAGAATTGTTGACACACAATGTTACATTAGTTTGAGGTATACAACATAGAGATTTGACATGTTTATACATTATGCTGTATTCATCGGTCACTCCCAGGTACCTCGATGGTCTCCCCGCTGGCTTGTCCCTCTGCCTGCTACCGATTTCATTTCAGTCTCTGAGGATCCTCCTTTCCCAAACAGGACGAATTTAAAGACATCTTAGATACTGGGGGAGAAGAAGAAGAAAAAGGAGGAGAAGGAGAAGCAGCATGGGGGTGGGGGGAGGAAGGGGAGGAGAAGGAGGAGAAATAGTGTAGTTAAGGAATTCATTAGGTAGTAGAGATGCACACAAAGACTGTTCCAGAAGATAAAGAATTTGCTTCCAACTAAAGTGCAACCCACACATCAGAGATATGGATTTTACTTTCTTTTCAAACCAGGAAGGCACAAGGCCTCCTAGGCATTGAAAGAAAAAAGGACTGGACACATTATTTTGTGCGGTCAGTTCATCTTATGGGACCTCACTTACTTCCAAAGAAAGTAGGATTTAAAAAAAAAAAAGATTAAAATTAGGTGAAAACAATTTTGGATTATTATCAATTCATTTGTCCATTTACTCATCAATATTTGAGTGTCCTCTCTTCCGGGCACTGTACTTTGTGGTGGAAGGAGATGATAAACATGGCAGGAAAGAGTCCTGCCCCCAGAAGCTTATATTTTAGTGGGTGGGTATTATACACACCCACACCTCAGCACGCTGGCAAGGAAGTCTGTAAGAATCCAGTGGCGGCTTTAAGGGATCTTCAAAACAAGACACAAGGAGAATGCACAGTAGTGTTGACTCAGGAGAGCTGAAAGGTTGGAAAACATGACAGGATTCAAACAGCCCAGAGTTGTGTTGGGTTGCCCTTTATCAGTTGTCTGACCTTGGGGATGTGACTGAGCACCTCTGTGTCTCAGATGCCTTCTATCTAAAGTGGGGATGATGATGGTATCTAGCATAAGAATGTTGTACAGGTGAAATGAAGGCTTGTTTGTAAAGTGTTTAGATTGGTGGGTGCCTGACACATAGTAAGTGCCTCGTGGTATTTGGTATTTATTCACAGAAGAAGTAGGCTGACCCTTTGTTCTTACTCTAAAAGTGCCAACATTTTTTTTTTTTTTAATCTTTTGGGGTATCTCTGATTGGATGAGTGAACAAGTCTGAGAAGAGTGAAATGTTTTGCTCTTTATTTGTTTTTTTTTTTTTTAAAGCCCTTGAGGGTTAGAAAATCAAGCTAGCATGCATGAAGTTATAATTTAATTAGCATGCTGTGCTTTCTTTACTTGATTTCGAATAATTCACTCCATATATGCAGGACTGCTTTTTTCCAAAGTCCCCAAATGCTTTCTTTGAAAATATGCAGTTTTCCATTGAGTCATGAAGAATAGCAAAACCAAATTATAATCATCATCGTCATGTAACATTTACTCAATGTCTATTACATACTGGTTTTACAAGTCGATCTAACATATTTATTGACTATTTTTATCACTCATAGAAATTCCATGAAGCTAATGCCCGTGTCCTCATTTTTCAAGTGAATAAGCTCAGGTCGGCAGATAGCTAAGATGATACATGGAGGAATGAGACAGAGTAAGAACTTGTTCCCTGTTGACTCCAAACTCCGTGGTCTTTCCTCCCTGTTATGTGATGTGGTCTCAGGGCACATGAACCTGTAAGTAAACATTTAAAATACTTAACGTGTTCTTTTAATAAGAGGGTGTTAGCAAGTCAAATTATATTTTTTCTATCATTTATCGGTCATAAAAGCATCACATATTTACTAAAGTTTTCAGAAATGAAGGAAACTAGGAGGAATTTGCATATCAACCATAATCCCACCCACTAGAAATATCCATTATTGATATGTTTTATATATTCTTTTAAGATTTTCGCTGTCTTTTTTTTTTTAGATTTTTAAAATTTTTTATAAACATATAATGTATTTTTATCCTCAGTACAGGTCTGTGAATTGCCAGGTTTATATACTTCACAGCACTCACCAAAGCACATACCCTCCCCAATGTCCATAACCCCACCCCCCTTCTCCCAACCCCCCTTTCCCCAGCAACCCTCAGTTTGTTTTGTGAGATTAAGAGTCACTTATGGTTTGTCTCCCTTCCAATCCCATCCTGTTTCATTTATATTCACACAGATATACATTCCTACATAGTTCCTTACTATATCTTAATTCAGGTATTTTATTAAACATGTCATCAAGTTTATGTGCCATTTTTTATTTAAAAAATATTATTTTCATGTCTGCATCATGTATTTTTTTAAGACTTTATTTATTTATGTATTTGTCACAGAGAGAGAGAGAAAGAGAGCACAAGCAGGCTGAGGCAGAGAGAGAAGCAGGCTCCTCGCTGAGCAAGGAGCCCAATGTGGGACTTGATCCCAGCACCCTGGGATCATGATGCAACCCGAAGGCAGTGGTCTAACCAACTGAGCCACCCAGACATCCCAATCATCTTTATGTCTATAGCATAATAACATTTAACCAGATATTGTGAATGCTTTCATATTAATGAAATTAAATATATTTTATATTTATTATAAAATTCTGAATAATTTTATAATACAATGTTGATACTTTTTCTTTAAAGAGATACAGCAAGAGTGGGAACACAAGCAGAGGGACTAGGAGGGGGAAAGCAGGCTTCCTGCTGAACAGGGAGCCGGATGTGGGGCTCAATCCCAGGACGCTGGGATCATGACCTGAGCCGAAGGCAGTCGCTTAAAGACCAAGCCACCCAGGTGCCCCAATGCTGATACATTTTTGATCCTCTGATTATTTAGAAGGTAAATTCCTGTAAGTAGAATGGCTGGGTTGAAGCGTTAAATTATTTTAAGACTACTGATTGTATATAGACAAATCATCTTCCAGAAAGACCACAATTCCATGCTAATTCATCTAGTGCCCTATTTGGATATAGCAACATCTATATAGTTTCCCCACATTAGTCACCAGGAATTTTATTAATTTTCAGGTTATATTTGGAACTGGACTGAACTATATAAAATTTTTTAAGACATAATGCTACCCCCTTCTATATATGTATAATCCAAGATAAAATTATTCAAATTATCATACCTTTACTCAGTTGATATTTGTTGAGTGCCCATCATTTTCAAAGAGAAAACTGAGAAGGCTAAATATTAAAGGTAAAAAAAAGTTTCGTGGGTTTCTGCCTCTGTGTGTGGGGGAGGGTAGGGGGAGAGGTGCTGATGTGGAGCATTTCCACAAATTTCCTTGAATCTTCTAAAATCTATGGATATGACAAGAATTCCTAGTATAAGAGGATCTCTAGCAGTATGGTGGTAGCCAAAGATTTCTGGGGGAAAAATAATCTAATTCCTAAAATATAGAAATTCATTTCAAAGCAACATCTCACAGTTCTATTCTTCATTACGTTACTACTTATACCAAGGAAACAGATAACTGAGTTCTGAACTGTGTCGCCCTGATACCCTAGTCAGAGCTGAGGGGCTTTTGACTTCGTGACACCGGAAGTAGGCACTGAGAGAAGCAGAGAAGACCAGGGAGTAATTCAGGCAAGCTGGTGGTGAAGCACCAGAGCAAAGTCAAAACAATGGACTTAAGAAGGAAGTGATGAACCTTCTGTGCGCAGAGGCCTTCTTTGGCTTCTTGAAAGTTCCCAACCTCTGTTGTGACTTCTGTAAAGCTCAAGCATATTTGAGGTTTGGTTCTTCTTCTGGGGATATTTTTAAGGTTTTCTTTGGGTTTCTGTGAGACCTAGATTATGGTAAATCTCCATTATTTGGAGAAGGTATTATCTTTCTTATTTGATGCAATCTGAGTAAACCTCTATTTCTTATTATAAAGCTTAAACTAATAAAGCAAAATGAGTTCTGAGGGTTCTGAAATATTAAGCTTTTCCATGCCCTGTGTGCCATCAGGAATCATTAGGAAGACAGAGCTGAGAAAGATACAGGCAAAAATATAGCAACTAAGAATAAAAAAGAGAAAAATATTGATCGTATTCCATAATGGGAACAATCTGCCTGGATGGATAAAAGTCATTTGTAAGACGACCTTTCGATTTAAAAAATTTTGAGCATATTAATATTATAGTACATCTTCTAGCCTCTACCTGTTCTAGTGTCTGAGAACCATGTAGAGATTTGATAGCAGAAAAAATATATATGCAACTGTAAATCTTTCTGTTTTCTGTAAGCAAAAAGTGGGCTTTATAAATAAAAAGCACTGCAACAGGCAGTGATCCCACTTGAAATTAAGAGAGTAGTTAAGCACCAAAATAATGGTAACAATTGAGAAGAAAATGCCCCCTGCTACAAAATTCTCTGTAATTCAACTTGTATTTATATAAATAATCTTCCCCAACTTTTTTTTGTGCCCAGTCTCTTAATGGCCAAGTTGTCAGTGGGAGGACAATTAATGCTTTATTCATTAAAAAGGTTAGAATAAGAAAGGATCATCCCCCTTGGTGGAAAATGCAAAATAATTTTACTATTGATAGGTTTAAGATCTTCCTCTCCATATCTCTTTGAAATAACTTTGAATATTTCATGAAAGGGTACCTGGGTGGCTCAGTGGGTTGAGCGACTGCCTTTATCTCAGGTCAGGATTCTGGAGTCTTGGGTTCGAGTCTCGCATCAGGATCCCTGCTCAGTCAGGAGTCTGCTTCTCCCTCTGATCCTGCCCCACTCTCATGATCGCTCTCTCTTCATTCTTTCACCCAAATAAAAAAATAAAATATTTAAAAAAGAATATTTCACAAAAGACAAATTTTTTTCTGCCAACAAAATTTTTAAGACCTTTAATGATAAATAATCTGAAAAATGTTAGAATCTAGGTACCAAGAGCTTTATATTGAAACACCTAACATAAAAAGTACATGTTAAAAATTAAAATCAAAGATGATTATTAGAGCAAGACTATTGTTTTTTTCCTTATAAAACCTTTTTATTGTAGAATATTTGTGCATTTTTTATTAACATATAATGTATTATTTGCCCCAGAGATACAGGTCTGTGAATCATCAGGCTTACACATTTAACAACACTCACCATAGCACATACCCTCCCCAGTGTCCATAATCCAGCCACCCTACCCTTATCCCCTCATTTCCAGCAACCCTCAGCCCTCAGTTTGTTTCCTGAGATTAAGAGTCTCTTATGGTTTGTCTCTCTCCTTTATTTTTTCCTTAAGATTTTATTTATTTATTTGACAGACAGAAATCACAAGTAGGCAGAGAGGCAGGCAGAGAAAGAAGAGGAAGCAGGCTCCCTACCAAGCAGAGACCCCAATGATGGGTTCGATCCCAGGACCCTGGGATAATGACCTGAGCTGAAGGCAGAGGCTTTAACCCACTGAGCCACCCAGGTGCCCCTGTCTCTCTCCTGATCACATCTTCTTTCATTTTCCTTTTCTACCCCCCACAACCCCTGCCCTGCCTCTTCATATTAGAGAGATCATATGATAATTGTCTTTCTCTGATGGACTTATTTCACTTAGCATAATAATCTCTAGTTCTATCCACGTCATTGCAAATGGCAAGATTTCATTTCTATTGATGACTGCATAGTATTCTATTGTATATATATATATACCTCATCTTCTTTATCCATTCATCTATTGATGGACATCTAGGTTCTTTCCATAGTTTGACTATTGTGGACATGAGCAAGGCTATTGTTAATCAGAATGCAACTAATTAGAATTATTAATTTAGTAATTACTTTACCGTGATATAAAAATATCAAACACATATACAGACACACACAGGTTAGTGGGTATATATGTATGTATGTACTCTTTGGAGAAGAGTGATAATTGGCTTCATTTATTCCATTTTATGGGTGACTCATTTAATTAAAGAGGCTTGCCTAAAATAATGGCTACCATATTTATTAAAATATAAGGCATACACACATTTAAAAACAAAATAACTGCTTGCCAGCTAAGTGGAAAAGAGATTTTTAGGATGGAGTCATGGCTGCCTAAGTCTCTATGACCATGCAGGGAAACCCATCTATTCACCTACACTATTAATTTTCCTGGTAGTACCACAATCCATTACACTTTAACTTATTTTTATATTCTCAACTTACCACTAAGATTTCTTTTAAAAATTTCCTTAGGACAACATTTGTAATGAGAAGCTATTGTATATGAAGTAGACATCATGCCCCATGCTGCGAGAAGTCCGCCAAGGCAGTAGAAACTGCTTGATCCTTTAGACTAAATCTGAGAAATCTCAAAGACTGTTTTGTGATTGATCCGTGTGTCACAAAAGACTATCACTTAGGCAGAGAATGTCTGTCAAAAGCATCTTGCTGATATTCTAGAAAAGCTACTTAACTTAATTTTTAGAAATACGTAATTCAATCAGAGAAAAATAAATGAAAATAAGAGTTTTGGCAAGTAGGAAATAAAAATGAAAGCTTGTTATTGTTTAATTGTACCATCACTTCTAGAGGGACTGAAGAAGTTAGGATCCTAAGTTGGAGGATAAAAACAAAAACAAAAACAAAAACCAGGTGGTGGGTATTATTGAGGGCACGGATTGCATGGAGCACGGGGTGGGGTGAAAAAATAATAAATACTGTTATGCTGAAAATAAATAAATTTAATTTAAAAATAAATAAGTAAATAAATAAATAGCTATTAAAAACAAAAACAAAAACAAAAAAATACCCAGCTTTCCCTGAAGAAGCTTTAGAGATCCACGAATGACAAAGCCATCTCTGACATTTGTTAGATTGTATGTGTAGAGATGTTTTCGACTTTTAAGTGTTGCTACTGAAATTTAAGTGGTAGCCTATTAAGGAATGCTTACCATCAGTTAGCTCTTTCCTCTACCACTACCTTTCTTCCCCCAAAGCTGTTATTAAATTGATGGTGAATTTTACTTCAAATAGTAATTTAGCATTACAGAAAATAGTTGTTGATAATAAAGATGAAACCAGAAATTCAGGACTCCAAGTTTCAAATCCAGTAACTTGCTGAAGACTTTATATCTACTGTTTTGTCCTGCTCCTATCTTTTGCAAAACAAACAAACAAACAAAAAACAAATAAGAAGAAAACCTTATATACTATCTTAAATCTCTGATGAGACATATTATAAGAGACCACTGCTCCCCAACCCCGCCCTCCGCCCCGGATAGTGTTGATACTTTTCTAGGTGAAATAGTCACTCTTCTGACACGGATAGCTAGAGTTTGAGAAATCATCAGTCTCAGTCTCTTTCCCTGCTTCCGAAAAGGACTTCATCATCCCAGAATAGATTGTTACCTAAAACCAAAAAAAAAGGAGTGTACAATTCCGTGTGAAAATGAAAGCCAGTGGTTTTCAAATATTAATTTTTGCACCAAAAACATATCATTGCTTCTTGGTTTCCCTTTTGTCTTTCACATTGTGTATCTCTCCAGTCTTACACTGTTCAGTATGATAGCCACTAGCCACTTGTGGCGAATTGCATTTAATTTAAATGAAAATGAAAATTCAGCTTTTCTGTTGCATGAGCTGCTTTTGAGCTGCTCAGTAGTCACATGTGACCAGAAGCCACTGTATTAGAGAGATATAGATAGATTCTTTCTATCACTACAGAAAGTTCTACAGGATGGCTCCGCACTTTAATGAAAATGAAAATCTATTTGAGGATTCTTGGATGCTATTTAAAATGAACATGGAGGAAAATGATCTTGCCTCAGGTTGTAATCAGTAGATGTAGACATTTGCATGTTAAATTTGTAAGGTGAGCTAGTTCTAGAATTTGATAGCTGTAAGGACCCTAGGAGGTGATTTAATAGAGCTCTTCTTATTTTAATGTCATGGAAACTGAGGTGCAGAGAGGTTAAGTGTTTTGTGTAATGTCACTTGGGTTTTGTGACAAAGTTTAATCATTGGTATTGATAGCGACACACATACACAACTTTTGAAATAAGGATATAAAATTAATTCTTGCATGGAAACCAGATGGAGTTCCCATTCAAGCAAGTCCAAAATGTGAATGTGTCCTGACACACCAAATTCAAAGTTCAGTTTGAGAATTTACTGTTTTAATCCAGTCACTCTGACTTCCAGCGTTTGGTCCATTCAATCAAGACTATCTCTAAGTATGCCCTAAAACAGTTTATTTAGCTTTGGCAAAACACTTCACTTTTGTGAGTTGTCCGTTTTGCTCGACATGTAACTGGTTGAAGGTGGAGGTCTAGAGTGAAAGGTAATGAGGGGAGAGACTCAGTTCCAGCCTAGGTATTGCTCCTATACTTGGCTCATTCAGCTGGATCCTGAGCTGTCAGGCAATTTTGCACTAAATCTCACATTGACATTTACCACCATTGTGACTCAGTCCATTTGGTCAACCATAACAAATGGAGTGGGTGGCTTATAAACAACAGAAATTTATTGCTCACAGTTCTGGAGGCTGGAAGTCCAAGATCAAGGTGTAAGCATGGTTGGGTTAGGGCTCTCTTCTCAGTGACAGACTTCTCTTCATGTCCTCATGAGTAAAAAGGCCTAAAGAGTTAATTTTCTGGGATCTCCTTTATAAGACCACTGATTCCTTTCATGGGGGCTTCAACTCATGACTCCTATGTCCTCCTTAAGTCCCTAATCACTCAAACCATCACTTCTGGGGGGTAGGATTTTGACATCAATATTTGGTGGAAGGAGGGGAGAAACATAAACACGTAGACCACGGTGGTAACCTGGCACACGGTTAGGTGTATCCGTTATGACCTGCCAGCCCACCCCTTTCTGCAGAAAGTTTCCCTGCCCTTTTTCCTGCTGAGTCAGGGTGCCTATGTCCACTACTTCTCTAACTTCTTCAACCAGGTTACAGGTACATAGGTTGGTGCATCATTGGGTGCCTGATCCAATAGCAGCTGATCCGTGGTGGCCCAATAACATGGGACTTGCAAGGATCATTAGCATGAACTAGGTATCCAGTAGTTTTATATTTGCAACTAAGATGTTAAGAGACAAGGCCAGTTAGTAATGAGGGCAATGGCCATAATTTAGGGTTGCTAAGATGCACAGAGGAATGGTGAATAATTTTGAGATATTTACAAGCAGAAATGATAAAATGTTCAGAAACTAAAAACATAAAAAATGGGCAGTGGCAGAGGATGGAAGACAGGCATGTAGGAGAAAACAGAACCAGACAACCTGCTTTAGAGGAGCCAAAATTTACTCACAGAAGACAGGGTGGCCCTTGAGTGAGTGGCGACAAATTCGGAATGAGGCCCAATTCCAGGCTGTCAGAAATTTGGTTCCCTGATAACTTTTCCTGTTTGAGTCTCCATTAGTGCATTGGGTCTCTTCAGTTTAATTTCTCCTTTTAGTTTTTATTTTTTAACTTGAGCTAATCTACTGATGTCATGTAATTTGCAACCGAAATGTTCCTATCTAAACTGGGGCTAATATCAATCTCAATAATTTGTTGCAAGGGTTAAAAGGGAAATTAAAGATGGTATTCCTTAAAACTCAGTAATGCTTTTTAAAGATATTTGGGAAAAAACGAAGCTCAATCAAACAGGTCATTTCCCTAAAATTAAAGAAAAAAAATTGCTTAGAGTTCAGATAACACTGGGATTTTCTGAAATTTCCTATTAATTTCCCCCAATTTCCAGCATCTATTTCAGTGAGAGATAGTTCCCAGAAGCCATGTGCTACTAGAGAGAGGGCATCAGGAAGCCTGAGTTTTTGATCATTTCTGTACAGAGATTATTGATGCCCACCCGTAAGTGATTCTCCTTTACCTTCTGGACAGACCAAATACTGCATTTTCCAGACCCTTGCACAAGACCACATTGCTGGTTCTGGCAATAGACTTTGAGTAGAATTTACCAATGCCCTTTCTGAGCTGGGGCCATGACTAGCCCTGGCAGCCCATCACCTCTGTTCATCTAGCATGGTGATTCTAAAAGGACACATACTGAGAAGATGCAGTCACAACATGGAAACTGCAAAAATCTGCAAAGTCATGTCTTAGAAGAAAGTCACCTCCTAGAGGATCACACCCTCATGAGCTGCACAAATTGCAACAAAGTTTGTATAAGAAAGAAATATTTTTTGAAGGCTAAGCCACTGAGATGTTGGGGTTTGTATGTTATACAGCGTAGCTTGTCCTGTTCTGATTATGCTAACTCTCAGTGCTTAGGGGAAGAAGTCACTGCTTTTTTCCGAGCTCCAGAATCCTCATGCATACAATAGAAGTTAGACTAGATTGCCTCCCATGACTCTTCTAGGGTGTACTTTCATTCTTTAATTCTTCTCTAAGGCCTGCCCTACTTAATCTTGCAAATTTACTAAGATGCTTTGAAAAGTAACAAGGACCTTACCAATACATTCTTATAAACAAAAGATGTTGCTGTCAAAGCTGACAGCTTCCAAAAGAAATCTTGCTATTTCTGAATTAAGCATTTGGAATGACATCAATTTTAATTTTTAATTTGGCTATGTGCAAGTTTTTCTCTTTTTCAGAGGGAAGCTTTGAATAGACTTTTTCGTCTTGTTTTGCCAGTATTTGAAAGCACAGTTTTGAGAATGCAAACCATAAGTGACCTACCAAGCCTGTTAGCTCTTCCCTACTCCCTCTTTCTTTGCCTTTCTCTGTCACCCAGTTGTGAGCCTTACCTCCGGTGTCCTCGGCTGCTCCTCTGATTCCATAGGTCAACCCCAACCAAAGCTTGTTGGAAAGCAGACGCTGTACAACAGTCTCCTGTTTGATCTTCCTGCCTCCAGGCCTGACCCCTTTAGATCCACCTTCCACACGGTTTCCATGATGGAAAGGCCAGATCTAATGATGCAACTGCTCCTTGCATTGCTCTACATCTCCTGCAGAAGAAAGTCTGAGCTTCTCCCGTGGCGTCTTACGTACTTAATGTGATGATGTGGGGGATAAAGGAGGCTAATATTTCTTGAGCATCACTGTGTGCTAGACCCACTGTACTTGATGTTTTTATGTATATTATTTAATCCCTTTAAATAGTCTTCTGGAATAGATATAGTTATACCTCTTTTAGGGAAGAAAAAACTGGTTTCAAGATTTGTTTGGTTCCTTAGTGTTAGGGAAGAAATTTTATCAAGATCAATCATTCCTGGGACTATGCACTCATAAACCGTGTAGTACACTTCCTTGACTCTCCTAAACCAAAATGACAAATAAGAATATAGGCATATTTTTGTCTTGTAAGAGGTCCAGTGCATAATCAAAAAGAAGTGGTTTCAGGAAAAGTCTTGCAATTCATTTGAGAAAAGCTAAAGTAGACAGCCAAGTGTCTCAGATGAGCCTGTGATTCCTTAAATCAATGTTCAGACCTCAGGCAAGTGGCAATGGGAAGTGGTTTGTGCTTTGAAATACTTACTTCCTCAACTATTCATAGGATTCACACTTTGATCTGTCAAAGGATGACACTTTCAGTGCCTCTTTTATAGGCTAAACGCAAGCCTCCAAAAGCCACTAGGGAATAAACATTTTAAATTAGACCTGACAATGTGGCCTTCCAATCAGTTCTTCTGTTTCATGATTATCTCCATTTTGTCTGTATTGAGACAGTTGCTTTTGTAACTATTGGAAAATTTGACTTTGCTTTATCTTTTGTTTTGATTTTTTGTGTTTATTAATAGAAAACAAAACGAATGTACTGCATATATATATTCATATACACGTATATGAATATATATATATTCACATTCATGTACATGAATATATATATATCAGAACAACAATGATATATATATGATATATATATATCATATATATATCACAACAACAATAGAAATCATCAGAAGTATCAAGAGGAATGCTTTAGCTTCAACTAGACACCTTTTAAGATTTAAGCAGGACAGCTGAGTTTGTTTGTTTGTTGTTTGTTTGTTTTAAAGATTTTATTTATTTTTTTGACAGACACAGATCACAAGCAAGCAGAGAGGCAGGAGGAGAGAGAGGAGGAAGCAGGCTCCCCATTGAGCAGAGAGCCCTATGCCTGGCTTGATCTCAGGACCCTGGGATCATGACCTGAGCTGAAGGCAGAGGTTTTAACCCACTGAGCCACCCAGGCGCCCCCAGGACAGCTGAGTTTTGAATTGTGAAGGAAAAAGACTCAAGAATATCCTCCTTCCTGGAAACGTTTCATGAAAAGATGTGCCTGAAGACCAAAGTGTGATTGAGATTCTCTAAGATTATTAACCCTTGGGGAGGGAAACCCTCCTCTCAACATAACACACATGGTCTGAATCATGCAGTCTATCTTCGTGCATGTTTTCAGAAAGATGTTGTTTCTTAGAGCAGAGGACATATGTGGTTTTCTAGGTTCTCTGCATGGAAAAGGAAGAGATTCAAATGCTTGAACCCTCCTTGTCCTAATACCATTCTTTTTATGTACTTAATAATCTTACTCAGAGGAACTGTTTTTCATTTTTACCAACACGGCACTGTTGGCCTGCTGCTTGATTTGCCATGGAGCCAGTAGGCAGAGGCCTCTCTGGGGGAGACTGATTAAGCAGTAGGAATTCGGGGAGCAGGTGGCTGGCTGGGAGAGCTGGTGGAAGGGAGCCTGTGAGAAAGGCTGTGGCAGCAAAGAGAAACTTAGTCTGCCTCTGGTGACAAGCTCTTCAGAGACTCTTCCTCAAGGCTGGGTTTGCAGCTGGGAACATCAATCTCCCTCCTGACTGGGAACTTATTAGCATTCTGAGTATCGCTTTCAATTAAATTTCTCGAATGCTCATTTAGTTTCTAGTTAATAAGGCAGGATTGGATGTCATGTATGATCCAGCAGGTTGTTTTTAAAGGATAAAAATAAAAGGAGCCCTGGGAAATGTTAAACGGCGGGCCCGGTTCCTCCGCCAACATGGTGCCCAAACCACGAGCCACTGTGGGCCTTGCAAATGGACATGGGTATTTTTAAAGTTACTTTTCCCTAAAGGAGGATTTCAAATATTCACTCTTAGGAAAACCAACACATTGTTCCATGATGGCTTCCCGAATTCAGTCAGCTTTTTTAGTCCAAATTATTCAAGGTTTGTGTAGTAAAGGACTCTTACAAGTAGGGAACAGAGGTAGTTCTAAGGGGGTGCTGTAGATCGGAACTGTTACGCCAAAAACACCTTTTTTTCTGAGGTGATAATGCTAATAATAAAAATAATTGCAGTGAGAGTCATTGAATGTCTTCTATCTCTGTCACTGTGGTCAGAGTTCACTTAATTTTCATATAATCCTATGAGGCAGAACTCCCATCCAACATCAGATGGTAAAGCTGAGGCACAGAGCTTGATTTGTCTGTGATCAGGAACTAGTTTGTACTAACAGAGAAATGGCAATTGTACACATGAGACTCAGTCTTCTGGCCGACTTCTCAGTCTTCCCCTTTCACTCTTCTCCATCCTCTTCAAGTCTGAAAACATAGTGTGAAACAGTTTTAGCACTGAACAATCTTTCCAGAGACTTACTGGATGACAGCGTACCCAAGAGGAAGGGTGACTGAATGGGAGGCAGCAGAGAGAAGGGTCATGGCGCCCTCATTGTGTCAGAAGAGCTGTGAAGAGAAGATGCAGAAAATCATCACTTTTCCCTCAAGACCACGTGTTTATGCCTTACCTGAACTCCTAACTCAGGGCAGTGGAGGACATCAAGTGTCCCCTGAATGCCCTAGGGCTCTGCAGGCAAAACCTAGACTGAGCTCCAACTCTGCCTTTTTCTAGTTCTGTGAATCCTGGAGAGAGACTCTATTCTGAGCCTGGGCTGTTTTCAAAGTCATGTCTCCCCCATCGGGTTAGAAACCTTGACCCTTGGACACGGGGGCAGGAACGTGAAGCAGCCTTGGTTAGTTGCAGCACTGTATTCCTGCGGAGGTGGTGTTTGCACTCCTGTGAGCCAGGCCTGTCCAGAGAAGTCCACTGTATTTGGAAAGAGTCTCAGCTTTGCCACTAAATACACACGACCTTGACTCAGCATTTGACCTTTCTCTATGAGACAAAATCATGGTTCTAATTGTTTATTATTCCACTTGGGGGAAGATAAACTGACAGCTTTCCATTCACTATTTTCGGGTCCTATAAAGTATCAGATATGGGGATGCGAAGTGTTTTGAGGAAAAATCTCTGTTAGGTGGTTACAAATAGCTACAAACACAAATAGCTAAAAACACAAAGATACTTTTTTAAATGAGTTTTACAAAAAGACTGTGCACTGGGGCGTGATGCCTCTTCTGAAATAGTCTTTGAAAACCAACCCACTCATGAGAAACTTTGTAATCTTTGGTATATTTTTTGGCACATAACTCCAGACCCGTAAAGAGAGGGAGGTTTCACTGGGACAGAGTTTATAAAAGGCTGAGGGGCTGTGATTATAGCACAAGGGCTTTGCAGAGAAATGTGTAAACAGGAGACAATAGTGGCATTTGAAGTAAGAGGCCCAAGAGAGAAAACGAATTCATGAAGAAAGGATGTTAAAATAAATACTTCCTGAGTACCTAATGCATTCAACAAAAAGCCAAACTTTAAAATATACATTTTCAATTGAAAATCAGAAGGTGGCAGTACCGCTTACTGAATAGATACAGATGACAGCTCCAAGGAAACTTGCAGAGAGAATAAGCCATTTTGTAGGTTATGAGCAAAAGCTAGAAGTTTATCACTAAAAAATGAAATGATTCTCCGTAAAATGCACCCCTAAAATGTCTGAATGTCTTTGTGGCTTGGGCATACTAACCCAATTATGGATGGCTTTCCCCTCCAGGATGCAGTGAGGCTTATCAGAACTAGGAGTGCGGCTCTGGCCCCTGTCTGACCTTTGGCCAAATTTCTTTCCATGAGAACTAAAGAGTAAAATCCCACAGTGGGGTTGGTCCCCAGAATAACAGCACCAGAGCCACCTGGACATTTGTCAGAAACACTAGTTCCAGCCCTACTGGCCAGAAGTTATAGGTGAAGGTCAAGAAATGTGGGTATCCCACACTTTCCAGGTGATTGTGGTGCACACTCATCTTTGAGAACCAGAGAGACAGGTGTTGAGACAACTGTTGCTATGCACACTTGAAAATGTGGGGCAAATCTTCCCTGTAGGAGGCTTTACCAATTCTCTCTGGTCTTCTTTATAGCTTAAAGCTATATATGTTCTTGAAGAGCCAGGCTGGGCAAAGAAGAGTAACATGAAAGAAAGCAACCCCTTAAAAATGGACAGAACAATCCGTGAGAAATGGAGGACAAAAGTAGGTTCATTTTTTCCCTCACATCATTTGAATTTCTGCCTACTTGCCAATAGCACAGAAATCTTCAGGAAAATAGCTTTATAATAAGGCAATTTTCTTTTTCAGAAAGGTTTACAACTTACACAATGAGAAAGAAAGCTTTGAAAATGATTTTTAATTGTTCTCAGATAGAATAAATGCATAATAAAAATATAATGCAAGCTGACTGCTCCAACAGGAAAAGAAAGAAATGAGACAAATGCTGGAGGTGAAAAGTCAATCACAGTTAAAAAGCATAAAGACTCTTGGAAGAAGTAATTTTACCACTTTAATGGACATTGACTGAAGTCTAGTCCAGAAACAAATCCGTTTTATTAATTAATTGTGTGGTTTTACAGTGGAGGGTAGATAATGGGACCATTATTCCATGAAATAAAATAACATAACCACAAAGAGCAAGACCACAGACAAACACTGACCCCTCTGAGGACCTTGAGGAAAGGGGTCCTTTGGTGTGGCCACACATTTCCAAGATTCCATCTTAATTTAATGGATCTATAAAGTTCATTTTGTCGTGACATCCAGACTTACCAGTCCCTCAGAGTTGATGTCCTTTTCTTTTTTTTTTTTAAGATTTTATTTATTTGTTTGACAGACAGAGATCACAAGTAGGCAGAGAGGCAGGCAGAGAGAGGAAGGGAAGCAGGCTCCCCACTGAGCAGAGAGCCCGATGTGGGGCTTGATCCCAGGATACCTGAGACCATGAACTGAGCCAAAGACAGAGGTTTAATCCACTGAGCCACTCAGGTGCCCCGATGATGTCCTTTTTTATTTTTTTAAATTTATTTTTATGTTTATTTGTCAATGTTTTTAAGTAATCTCTATACCCAGCATGGGGCTCGAACTCATAACCTCAAGATCAAGAGCTGCAACTTGTAATGACTGAACCTGCCAGGGGTCCCTTTTTTCTTTTCTTTTTTAAATTTAGAGATGGTCTCTTTTTAATCAAACCCACAAAGGATTCCTATAAATATTACTTACCATACCTTTTTTTTTTCATCATTTGCTATGAGCAGCAGAAAGAGCCAGCCAGAGAGTCTGTTCACTGTTGCACACATAGTCTTCTTGACGAACCTAAGTGGAAAGTCAAATTAAAATTAGAAATGTGCTTGATGAACATAATATTAGATCACAAGAAATTAAAGGGGGGGTTTACTATCCTAATGCATCCATCTCTGCTGTGGGGATAGACTTGCCAAAAAAACCTGCTATTTAGGTTAATATGTTGTGACATTATTATCCCTGGACAGTGTGTGTCCTGCCTCTCTCACTGATTTGTCCATATTCTGTCCTAAACAAATCCCTCTGCCCAGATGACATTTTCTTTTTTGAGGTGTGCTAATATCATTTGTTAGGATTTAGTTAAGTGCCATCACATTTCCAAGAATGCCTTGGTCCTGAGAAACATTTTTGTCACAGATTAGCATGACTGTGGTGCTACTCTTCTTCAATTACAGCTGTCATGGTTGAGTGACCCTCAGTGCCAGACCCTGGAATGCCAAAGGGCTTAGTTCTAGACCTTCTGAGTTTACATTCCAACTGAGAAAACAGACCATGTAACAGGAAGCTATTGTTCAGTAGCATGGGACACGCAATGAGAAGGGAAGTGGTGGGCAATGGTCCGTAAGAGGGATTGTAGACCTTATTACTGAGGTCAAGCCTTCTTTGAAGAAATTGTCTTTAAGTAGAGTATGAGGCCAGGAAATGGGAGAGAAGGAGAATTCTAGGCAAAGGCAGTGGCAGATAGCAGAGCAAAATCCCAAAAGGAAGGAAGAACACAACAAATTTGATGGATCAGATGAATTACTATGGCTCCACAACAGAGTAGAGGGAATGCGGGAGAGTAAAATGGGGAAGATTATGAGATCTAGGCTGGGGTCAGATCAAAAAAGATTTCATTAATGTTGCTGAGGAGTGTGTTATTTCTGTAAATGTGATGGTGAGCCAATTAATGGCTTTTTAGCAGAAGAGTGACTCTATGTAATTTGTGTTCTATAAAGCTCATCTGGCTATAGGATATACTGTGGATTGAAAGGGGGCAATGCTTGAGGGAAGAATACCTTAGTTTTTCTTGTTTTGTTTGTTTTTCTGTATAGTTCTGTATAGGAAAGCTAATTATGATAGCTAACAGTTTACTCTTAGTATATGCCAAGCATTTTACACAAATTCCATTTCATTTTTGAAATAATGTTACAAGGTAGGTTACAGAAATGTCATATCAATATATTAATTGCACAGGTAAGATAAATTTCTTTTAGAAATTCAAATTTTTTTAATTTTTTAAAGATTTTATTTATTTATTTGTCAGAGATAGTGAGTACAAGCAGGAAGGGTGGCAGGCAAAGAGAGAAACATGCTCCCCCTGAGCAAGGAGCCTGATGTAGGGCTGGATCCCAGGACTCAGGGAATCATGACCTGAGCCGAAGGCAGACTCTTAATCAACTGAGCCACCCTGGCATCCCAACGGTTATGAAGTTTAAGTAACTTGCTCAGATCCCACAACCGTGAAGTATTATGGTCAGGATATGGACTCAGTCTGTGTTCTTACACTTTGGACCACTGCCTTCATGCTAGAGGAGAAGATGGTGTGAACTAGATAGAGGCAAAAGGGAAAGCAGAAACCACACACCTGAGAGGCACTAGAATGGGAAAGTCTTGGTTGTTGCTTGAAGATATATTATGGGGTAGAGTAAGGAAGATGGTATGAAATTTTAAAGTTGGCTCACTACAATTTTTGCTCCCAACTTCAGTTGGACACTCTATATCTTGGATAGCTTTATCACTTGTTTTCTGGACCCATCTCTTTTTCTTCACAGTAGACTTCTCCAGTGTTCCCCATTCTTCTGCAGACACTGTTCTATTCCATCTCTCCTCATCATCAATCAGCAGTGGATTCTTACTTTTTTACAATTTTTTTTTTTACAAGTCTTACTTTTTTTGTATCTTTGGCTAAGACTTTTGATGGTTCTTATTTTTTTTCCAGGTCCAAATTAATTAACTGGTTCATTATCAAAAGATTTAGAATATAATATGAAAAGCCAGAAATCAGTGAAAAACAAGATCTCTTTATTTCCCACCCATAGTAATATCAAATAACAGCCATTATTTCCAGCCCTGCTTTCTCAATCTTTTGCTAGAGAGGTTTTGTTCTTTTGTTTCAAATGCCTGAGCTGATAAGAGTTCCAACCTCAGGAGGGGCAGATAGGCAGAAAAGAAGTTCATTCATGGTAGAACACTGCAGATATGACTTGGTCACTCATTTCTCCAGAACTGGCAGGAGACTCTCTAACCCTCTTCTTTATATTTTAAATGTTGTTGGTGATGACATCCACTATTAACTTTTATTTTCTCATTCAGGGCCAGAAAGGCTAGATTTTGCTGACTTCAGATAGAATTATCATAGACTAGCAAATATAATAATTCCAGAAAAGGATTCCATTTCTTCCTTTTCCTTCCTCAGAAAGAACTTACATAAATTTTTGAGATAAAATGGAGAAGGCCTTGTGATACCACACTTTAGTAACATTGGTTTGTTAAGCCAATTACTTCCCAGAGGCAGGAAGAATTATCCCAGGAAAAAGGGTCTACGAAGGTCTCCGAGAAGATTGTACTTCTGAATTCTTGCTATTATTTGGAGCAGATAGAAATACTAATCTTTGTGGAATGGCATATAGATTACTTTGCTACACCTATCATAACAAGATACCATAGACTTGGTGGCTTAAGCTACACAAATTTATGTTCTCAGGTTTCTGGAGACTGGAAGACCAAGGTCAATGTGTCTGCAGGTCTGGTTTCTTGTGAGACTCCTCTTCTTGGCCAGTAGGTGGCGATCTTCTCCCTGTGTCCTCTGCAGGCCTTCTCTCTGTGCTTGCCCATCCCCGGTTATCTCCTCTTATGAGAGCACCAGTCAGATTGGATAAGCCTCATTTTAGCTTAATTGCCTCTTTAAAGGCCCGGTCTCCGCATAGAGTCACATTCTGAGGTGCTAGGGGCCAGGACATCAACAGAGCAATTTTGGGGAGACACAATTCTGTCCACAAAAGGACATCCTTGTATTTACTTTTTACTGTTACCCAAAAGTAATGACAACAAAAGAAAAAGAAGACAAAGAGCACTGGCCCAGAAAAATATAGAACTATTACAATAATAACACCCAATTTTTTTAACGTTTCCCTGCTTGGAGACCAGAAATCTTTCAGTGCTGGCAGAGGGAAGTGAATATTTTCTGCTGGGTTACCGTACTTTTGGTTTCCTTAAAATGCATGGATTCAGAAGTTTTAAGAGTCCAGGTAACGTAAAAATCTTTTAAATAGTTTTCTCTCTCCTCTCTGTATTTTAAGATAATAAACAAACTGATTAGTATCCACATTGGTTCCATCCCTCTGCTTATGGGATTTTTTTTTTCTTTTTTAATGTGCAAGCAAATCGGCTTTTCATGAGGGTGACAGAGGATTTTGCTTATAACCAGGCATCACCATCAAAGAAGGAAATATCCTGGCCCTTTCATAAGCTTCCATGGTAACTTCCAAGAAGAACTCTGCAGGCATTTGAGGTGCTGAATAAAAAGTTGAGCTTGTGAGAAGAGCACACAAATCTTGCTCATAAATTTCAGTTTGTTGATTAAGTTTTTCCCCCACTAAGATAGACATGCTTTCTGTCATTGACTAGAGCAATTATTAGGAAACTTCGAACCTTTAAAGGAGAATTTCTCAAGGTTTCACTCTCACATCTACAGTCACCTCCCAAAACCTCTCTAGGTCTTCTAATAGTCATATTTTCTCCCAATTTGGGTTGGAAGATGGATCTCAGGTCCCATGCAAGCCTCCTTCAGGTACTCTCAGGGCTCTACCTTCTTCTATTTCCTCTGAGATTTTGCATTTTCCACTGCCCTGTTCTAGACAATGTCGCATACCTCCTTCTACTGGTTTCCTCCTAAGCTGTGAGCATGTTCATGCCTCCTCCCAATTACATAATATGTTGATAAATCTACTTATATGTTTGGCTACAGTCTAAATTTCTCAAGCACAAAACTTGTCATTTTATCCTACATCCCTACTGCCTAGCATGGTTCCTAGCTTCCTATTTCTTCTTGGTAGACAGCTGATGAATGAATGAATAAATCAGTTACCATCCATGCAGGGCAAATCCAGGCAAGGTTTGAATAGTTAGTTGAAGATATTTTAATGATGCCAATTAACTGGGTACTATTTAGAAAAATAACATTAAGTTCAATGTTTGATTTCATGAAAGAGAAAGTTCATTAAAATAAGAAAATTTTAAAGTTAGTTATTTGGATAATGCAATCTCTGATAAGCACCAGTACTGATAATTTGAGTCAAGGTTATTTTCACCTTCATTTCACTTGGACAGAGTCAGGGGCTTAAATTATTTGCAGAAAATGCTCCAAATTTCCATTTCCTTTTGGCTATGTGCTGCATGGTACCAACTGAGAAAGTAAATCCTGAACATTTTAGTGCAATACATCTGTACTTCTGATCACTTAGATTTTTGTCACGGTTTGGAAACAGTCAGGCCATGAGAGACTCTCCCAGAGTTTTCAGGATTATTTTTAACGATAACCCTAGGGTGGATAACTATCTACTGAGTCAATCCTTCGATCAATAAGTGTTTGCTGAGCTCTTGCTAAATGCACAGTAACTGTGTTAAGCATTAGAAAGAACATGGAGACCTGTTTGAATGTATCTCCTGTAATTATCACCAACTGATTAACAAAAGCAATAGATGCGGAATGAACTGGAAGCAGTAGAGAAGTGGTTCTGGTCTTAAGGAATTGTTACAAGCTTAAAATTTTAAAGCAAAAAAGTATTGTTATTTTCTGCTCATAGCAGTGACTAGGATAGGTGCTTATAGTATGCTAGGTATTAATTGTTACCAACTTATTTAACTCATTTATTGGAACTAAATCAGACAAGTCTCCATTAGGCAGGAAAAATTCACTAAGACTTTGCCCTCACTTGAGCTAAATGGAGGGTCTTCAGCTGTGGCCTGAACCTGTGTCCGATTGAAGGTGTCTCCTCTATCAGTCTGGTCCTGGAAGACATCTTTCAGTTTACTACACATTTTTAAAGCACAAAGCAGTGGTCTGTGAGAAGGCAAACATTTCTGCAGGAGAGAAATCTCACTGACAGATAAACATCCCTCTAGCCTTTCCTAAGCCCTATTTGTAAAGAAAGCTTGATGGAAAGGGAAATCTGTAAGACTTGAAGGAGAAACAGAGAAACGATAGAATCAATAGGAGGCATCCTTATTCCCATCTCAGGAAACCCAGAGATCCATGCGTTCTTATTTCAGAAGGCTGGCATCCAAGAATGTCACATGGTGACTTGTAATTACCAGAGCCCCAAAGGACAGCACAGGGCAGTGCAAAAAGCATGAGATTGGGAATCAGGTGACATGGGTTATGTTCTCAGCCCTGTCAAGGACTAGCTCTGTGACCTTGGGCAAGACACTTCAGCCTGCTTCCTCGGCTATGTGGTACAGATTGTTTTGCCCACCTGACAAAACTTTCCGGAGAATAGAATGAGATAAAATATGTAAAAGCATCTCACACAGTGCTTGGCACATAGTAAGAATTAAAACCACAATTTATAGCTAAAGACCTCTTTCATGCATAAGTATGCTACCTGCCTGGGTGATTGCAGGAAGGCGAGGAAGCTCTTATCCACAGCTTGCCCTCTCAATGCTATGGTACGCCCCCGTGCACATAGCTTCTCAGCTGGTTGCTGAACTATCTTAAGAAGTGACAAATGGTTTCACCCCTTGTAGAGAAAATGAAGGCTGGGAAATGATGTGACCATATAGCATGAGGTTAAAAGGGGAACTCGAGCTAGATGTTCTGCTCTAGAATCCTATTCTTCTACTGCTTAGGTGTATGAACATACAGTGGAGTTAGTATTTTGAACCCCAGTTTCCCTATTTGTAAAGTGGAAAAGGACAGAAATGTGGGATAGATCAAGCAAGCCAGACTAAGGTCTAAGGAAAAGGAGAAGGACAGGTAACTGCCTAGACCCTGGCTCTTTCAGTGAATGCTCTGCCCATGAAATTTAGATAAAATTTAGAAATTTAGACTTGACCTCTGATGAGGACGCACAGACTCTCTTCTCCACTTTGAGTCTGTTCTTCCGTATGTGTGAGACGCTCAAGGTGCCTTGTGGAAGCCCAGGAGCCCACCCCTGCAGACCTCACCTATCCTAACCCAAGGCGAGGTTCTTCCAGGGTACCCATCCTTGAAAACACAGCCTCCCCTCCTACCCTTCTCCAGGTTGGCTTCCCTCTTGCCTAGTGTGAGGTTTCACCATCTTAGATTGAATCAGGATAAAAACACCAAAATAACATAATCCTTCATCAACATCTGACAAATGGTTACCATGCTGTAAATGTTTTTGACATGTTTAGAAAATAAACACTAATTAAAATGAAGGAATTTTCACAGGAGAAATTCTTTGGGTGATTTCGGTGTAGGAGTCTTTCTTTCCAAACATCCCTTTCACTACCTTGTCCACCTGTTTCCAAGTCCTTTTGGGAACAAGCCAAGTCATCATTCATTCAATGGATGCAATTGATTAATCATATGAATGATGATTGAAAGTAAAGGTACATCTCTTCTTAAAATTACAACCCAGTAGGTATCTGTAAGTTTTACCTGCCAAGCATTCATTTAAATTCCTCTAGTGACAAGACTTGGGTTGTCTTTTGGTGAACTTCTTCTCTCGTGCATGTGGTCCTATTAAGACGATCTAACTAAGGGCCTTGTGTTCTTGGGATAAGTGATGGAAAGTGCTAGCTCGGACAGAACATCTCTTCCAAAAATATAACCCAAATGGTACTTGATTTTTCATTCATGAATAAATGTTTAGATGTACACCTGTTCTTGCTGCCTAGCTTTTCAGAGACACCACGTTCCTATCATTTCTATGATCAGGTTGTTCAACAGTTCCTCTGGTTCTGCAGGCTACTCCCTGCCTTCTAAGACATTTATGTTTCATTCTAAGGCAAAATGTATTTCTGCTACCTACAGCCAAATAATCCATATGATAAATCTAAGGAAAATATGACATGTCTTGAAAGCATGATGTTAAAGGAAAAGACAGACTATAGCAATGGTCTTGCCATAAATTAATTAGAACCTTTATCAAAGGAGTGAACATGTTGTCTTCCAAAAGTTTCATCTTAGGTCAGTTGTTTAAATGTGGGATCCATTTCCTTCATGGACAGGTTTCTTCAGCATATCCTATATCTGAACTACAGACTTCATGACACTGTAGAATCTGATTATCTTGCACAATTTGAATTTGGGAAATTTGTCCAGAGTTACAAATTGAAAAACTAATTTGCTAAAGAACACATGGACACAAGGTGCTTAATATATTGTGGCATTTTTATCATTACAATAATCTGTAAGATAATTTAATCTTCATTTTTATGTTAGAAAGAACTTGAAGCTCAAGTAGGCAAGAATTATTGAGCTCATAAATAAAGGATTTGGATAAGAATCTAGTTTTCCTAGATTACAAAAGCCTGTACTCCTCTATACCAAAAAAAGCTACTTCCCAGGCATCAGTAACTGCCCCTCCCCCTTGCCCAACCCTAGCACAATAGAGAAGTATCTTGTTATCAGAAGGAATAAGAATAACCTGCATGTTTTTCCATAATTCTCCTGGGAGTCCACAGTTTTTTGGCAGTAGCAAAGGCTGGGAGAGATATACCAATAGAGAGCAGCACTGGGGCTGAAGGCAGTAAGAGAGAGTGTTAAAGGGAAGGAGTTGTAAAGACTAGAGTGTCTTGCTTAAAATTCCTGGGGAACAGTCTATCCTCCTTCTGTCCCTCATGTTGTCCTATAGGGGCAGGAAGCAAGAAAGGAAAGGAATCTAACCCCTTTTTACCTGTTAAGTTATATACCCCAACACCCTGAAAAAAAAATAATAAGTTATGTTGAAATCCTAGTTCTCCATAACTGTGAATGAGATCCTTTTGGGAAATAGTCTTCACAGATACAGCCAAGTTCAAATGAGGTCATTAGGCTGTGCCTAGCATTCTTATGGAGGGAGGAAAGCACCATGTGAAGATGGAGATACATAGGGAAGAGATGGTCATGTGAAGACTGAGGTGGGAGTGAGGCTGCCAGAAGTCAAGGGACACCTTGAGACCCCAGGAAGTGGAAGAGGCAAAGAATGACCCTCCCCTAGAGGCTTGACAGAGAGCATGGCTCTGCTAACACATTGATTTGAACATCTATCTACCACAATTCTGAGAAAATTAACTGTTGTTTTCAGCCACCAGGTCTGTGTTCCTAGGAAACTGAAGACTCACTCCTCAAAAGCATCCCATTAAGACTCTTCCCTATATCTGCTGAAACATTAAGGGAGAGTCTGAGGCATCCACAGCCCAAGGCCAAAAGAAAAAGAAGGAAGAAAGAGATCTAGCCACCATTAAAAGGAAAGATTATTTTAGCCAGAGATGAAGTATCTGGAATCCAACTCACATGGTCCAGTGACATGCAAATCAAGGCAAACATGATAACTCTCCAAGGGGATTTTTTTTGAGCTTCTTCCTGTGATCTTTATGCCAAAGCATGATATATCAAATATAGTAAGTTAATATTGCCCCCAAATCTCAGCAGATTTGTGTTTAGAGACATGGCAAAACCCAACATATGTTTGTAGACGGCTTCTAGGATCCTTACGAGTGATTTCCCATCCCTCTTCAGGAAGAGAACAATACTATATTACTAGCTTATAGATGAATAGGAAATGACCTTTAATATTAAGTGGAATTTGCTTTAATATATAAAACCCCTGAAGATTAGAAGAAAATGGGACAATTAATTTAACTTGTAAAGTTAATAGGAATAAAGGCAGGTAAGATGGGATTTTTAAATCTTGAAAAAAAAAAGCTTAACTATTTTAGTTATAATCAAGGAGAACACTGTAGAACAGGTTGTAACTCTTAACAAAAAGTCTATTCCTTCGGGGTCTTATTTCTGAACAAATGTACCCGATATCAAATCTACCATAATTCTGGCCAAGAAGATGTCATTAAGACATAGGTATAATTATTACAATCTCTGTAAATGAAAAAAGGCAAGATAGATTTCAAATCATGTGAAATGTATATCCTGTAAAAATGTGTTGAGAGATGATCCAGTGAAGCACCTAAGGCTCTCTAAGGGCTAGTTCCCAAGTCCCCCTGTTGAGTTTGGCTATCAGTTCTACCAAGTAGCCATGTAACCTCTCTGTGCCTGCTTCCTCATCCATAAAATAAACATTACACAGTCAACTTGGCTTGCTCAGCTGTATAATATGTGGTCATAAGGATTAAATGATTTAATACTTACAAATACGTAAACCATGAAGTTTTATAGTGCCATATTGAAGGTGCTTGATGAATATTAGCTTTTGATAATGATGTCTTCTATGAGCAGGGTTGCTGGTCCAGGTCCAGGTCTTGTTTCTTGTGGTAATGGGTTCTTTTTCTTGTCCTCATGTGGTTTAAGACTGAAGGTAATATGTATTCGAAATAAGACACAAAGCTTTAGGTTCTAGATGCAAGAAATGATACCACTGGCTGAGGAGGACCTAAGCTACTTCCTGGGGATGGTGGCATTTGATCTGGTCTTAAATCAGACTGAGATTTATCCAACGTCAAGATCCATAGAGGGATTGGCACAACCAATGCACAGAACAGTGTAAAGATCCTGGCTTGACTCAGTGTAGGATGCCTAAAGATCATTGACTGGATATGCACATAGCTGGAAAGGTCTAATGGGAGTTACGCCTTGCTGAGGAGTTTGAACATTATTTCTGTGAGCAACAGGGAGTCATAGACAATGCCTGAACAAAGAGTGACAAGATTATAGCTTCAATTGTTAAAAAAAAAAAAAGAAAAGAAAAAAAAGTATATCTAAGTAGACTATACTGAAGCAGAAAGAGAGACCAAATTGGAAGTTTTTTCAACAATCAAATGAGAGACAAAATCAGTGAAAACTGAATTGTAGTTGAACTTGTCATTGGAAGGAGTCATGATTTGCAAAAGGAATGACCTGTCCTAGGACGGTACATGATAATCAGGAAAGGGGCAATTCTAAGCAGGAGCAGGAGACAATGTTAAATAAAGAGAGCTGTTGACACTGGAGAATAAATTTGAAATAGAAGCAGTTATCCATAGAATGCAGGCTAAGAAAAAATTTTTCTTGTAGGGGAGGGTAGATGAAGTATGACCCACTGGCCAATCGCTGCTTGCTGCCTGTTTCTGTAAAATTATATTGGGGCAGTTACTCTTATTAGTTTGGTTTCTTTTGTTTGTTTGTTTTGTTTTGTTTTGTTTTTAATCTATGGCTGCTTTGGTCCTACAAGGCCAGAGTTGAGTGGCTCAATCATAGAGCTGCAAAACCTAAAATACTCACTTTCTGGGCCTTTACTCAAAACATATTCCTGACTCCTGATCAGGAGTATGATGATATTAAGGTAAATCTCAGAAACTGGATTAGCTCTTGGAAGCACATTGCTATTCTTTTTGGGGGTATATTGGAAATCATTTCTGAAATTTCAAAGACTTTAATTAGAGGCTTGGGAACTAGCATTTTTAAAAGAAACAACACTTGGAAGGAGGATACGTCTGCTTCACAACATCATTTGCTACTTTATTGACAAAGGCGGCCACTTAAACCTATGTAATGACAGATTTTTTTGCTGCACTAGAAAAAAATAAGAGGATTGCATTATCGGATTATTTTAATTCAGTCATGGAAGTTTTAATCAAACCTGAACTCTAGTCTACGTAGGTGAATTGCATATAGAGCATAAAGACATTAATGGCTTGATGACTGCCCTTCAGGGATTTCTCAATCTCCATAAGCACATGTCCATATATAAAAAAAACATGAAAATAGAATAAAGCAATATTCACTGGGCCAAAGAAGAAGTAATGTGAGAGTTAATTTCCATTTCTTGACTTCTTTCCTTTATTCCTTAGAATTAGAGGCAAAAAACAAGTGTTCGTGGCAACTAGAGAATGTTTTGAAAACCAGGACAATTTAAATACAAGTCCTGATATGTGGTTTCTCTTGAAATATGAGAAGAGCTGGCAGCACTGGGCTGGCTGACCTACTGGTTTAGAAGTCCTCTGGACTATGGACTCCGAAAAACAATCTGAGGGGTTTGAAGTGGCGGGGAGGTGGGAGTTTGGGGTACCGGGTGGTGGGTATTATGGAGGGCACGGATTGCATGGAGCACTGGGTGTGGTGCAAAAATAATGAATACTGTTTTTCTGAAAATAAATAAATTAATTTATTTTTTAAAAAATTAAAAAAAAAAAAGAAGTCCTCTGGAGCTGAGTGGTGACTGCCCCTTCATGTGGGAAATGGGCTCTTCTGTTCACACAGTTCCTGTCATTCCTTCCTGTGTCACACTGTGCCAGCTTCATTTATTTATCCAGTAGCCCCCCCACCCCTTACCTGCAGAGGATGTGTTCCAAGACTCCCAGTGGGTGTGTGAAACCACGGATAGGTAGGACATATACTGTTTTTCCCCTCTATATACATACCTAGGCTACAGTTTACTTTATAAATTAGACACAGAAAGAGATTAACAACAATAATGTAACTGATCAATGGTAACAATGTGCTGGAATAATAGTCTTATGAAAGTGGTCTCCCTCTCTTAAAATATTGTACCCTACTCACCCTTCTTGTGATGCTGTGAGGTGATAAAATGCCTAAGTGAAGAGATGGAGTAAAGGGAATAGTGTAGCCTTAGGCTGCTCTCTGCTCCCTGATGATATGCTAGGAGGGTCACCTGCTCCAGACTGTGGTTGGTGGGTGTCAGTGAAAACCCAGAAAGTGAAATTGTGGATAAGGGAGAATTAATGTATTAGCCACCAGACTTTCAAAGCACTTGACTTGCAACCCTCAATTTAGAAACACTGTAGGCTTCTTACTGGTGACCAGCAAGAGAGAAGAGAGCCCCAGACTATGTGCCTGTTGTCCCTTCCTTGACTACTTTTGTGTCATCTTGCAATTCACTTTCATTTTATTGTTTCTTTATCTGGCCCTTGTTTTCCACCAGCAGGAAATTGACCAAAGAAAATTGGACAACTGCCTCTCTTCCCCATACTCCATTCTTTTCTCTTTCCCTCTCTCATTCTATTTTCTCTGATTCTGATCCTTTACCCAAATGTCTTGTGAAATGCCAATAAAAATAACTATGGTGACACATAGCTCAATAGATGTCCCAGGGGTTCAAAGAGCAGGGTCCTCTTTGGCTTCATCCACTTGGTTCTATTTCTGCTAAGCCAAGTGCATTTAATTCACTCGTTCATTTGCTCTGATCCCGTTATCAGTCTTTTTTCCCCCTCCCTTTCTCTGCTCCTAGGGCAGAAAAAATCAATATATATTTTAACAATTTTAAAAGGGAATTTAAAAATAAGTCAAAGAAGTGAGGAACTAAGCCCCAAATGGGTTAGTGACCTGCCCATAGCTACAGAATTTAGCCATGAACAATCACTCCTCAGGGGAGAGAAGCCTGCGGCATGGGACTTGATGTGTCTGGAGCCAAGGCTAGTTGCCAGAAAAGAGGAGAAAGGTTTCCAGAGGGCTGTGGAGGGTGGGCTGGAGAATCAGGCTAGAGAAGCTTTCCAGAGCATCTGTCTTCCTCTGTATTTGATGGGCAGAGCCCCGAGGAGCCAAGAGAGCCATTGTGCTTTAGAACTTTAGATAAGGAATCAAAGCAAACTGCTCTAGGGATTTTCTGGGGACAAGATGAAGATGAAAATGGGAATGAGTATCCTATAGAGAAAGGCACAGTTATCCTTCTCCAGCTACCTCATGCTCCTGCATCATTTAAGCATAAAATGGTTAAAAAGCAAAGCTTTTATGGAGAAAAACAAAGCTTAACCCACCAATGGAACATTATCCCTGAAACAAGGAGACTTCCTAGGCTCCTCACAACATGTAGGTGTTTATATACATACATGTGTATGTATTCTCAGTGAGGTTACACTATATATATCACAGAGTTCTGAGTGATTTTCTGTGACACTTGAGAAGAAAGGTTAAGTGAAGAAGGACTATTGCCTCTTTCTCTCAAGGAACCAGAATATAAATAGCAGGAATAGAGGGAGCTGGTAAGACTGTCCTTTCTCATCCTCTGTCCTGGGCATTTAGCTGTGAGACGCGCACTCACAGTATTATTCCTTTAGGATGCATCTTACCTGACAACTTTCCTCTAAGAATAATAAATTGTGTTCTTCACTAGGAAAAAATAAGTCTTTCATCTGTCTTTGTTTTTATCAGTTGTTTATCCTTTGTAAAGGTGGTAAATATGAGATCTTTTATTTAAGGGCTAGAGGAAGGAATCTGAGACACAAATACTGTAGCTTTTGAATGTGAATGTAACAAAGTCACCTACAATGTCCATTTTCCATCATGTAGCTGCATTCAGTTGCGCTGATAGAGAAACATTAGCAAATATTAACACATAGGCAGATATGTAGCATTTTTAAATTAGAAAGTATATGGAACTGCATAAAGCTTATGAATATGTTTTAATAAATAGTTCTAAGGAGAAAATCTGTAAAACCATTGCTAGGTCAAGAAACAGAACATTTTTAGAGGAAGATGGACCTCTTTGTGAGTTTCCATTTATCCTTGTGCAGAAATGCTCTCTTCTCTGCATCATTCCAACTGTGGACCATGAACTTCTGAGCCCGATGTGCTTCTAGTATTGTTCTTGATGACTACAGTCTACCTTAGTTGTTTCACTGTTACTAGAGATATTCCTTCAACTTTGCACTTCTATTACACCTTTGCTAGAGAACCTTTTCCCCCACTCAAACACTAGGTTATTTCTTTTAGCTAATGTATCTCCTTGGAAACTTGTTCTAAACCAGCACCATTCAAATTGTGGCCCATCAGTGAGGAACTGTAAACAGTTAGTTACTGGCCTGCTATGAAATTGAGTATAGAATTTGTGAGTAAGCTCTTAAAATATTTATGGCATTTTGTCAAAGAAATTTTATGTCTTGAATCTAGTAATAAAAAAAATGGGCCTTGTATTTTGTATGTCATTTTTTCTAGATATTCATTTTTATACTATTTTGCGGAAGTATATATCCATGAAAAATTGGAAGTAAAACAAAATGAAACAAGCAAAAATCTGGCCCCGCACCAGGAAGGTTTAGGATGTATTGCTATAAAGAAGCAAAAAGTGCTTGAAGAATACTTTTCAGGTAGTACAGCCTATGAGAAACAGGTATCTTGAGCATCTGAAATTCTCCAGTTAGGATGATGAGAATTTTCTTCTCTGAGCAGAAAACCTTGGCATGCAAACCATGTCTTTTCTGAAGACTCAGTTTCCAGCAAGAACGGACTACTTTATTTTTACCAGTGTCTTCTGTGCCTCATGACTACAAACCCATCAGTAATAGTTAGAAATAACAAGGTTAACAACAATATATAAAGAGAAAGATTCATCCTATCATTGCTTTTCATAGCACAAATATTAAAAATACAAAAACACCAAAAACCAAGGGATTAAGTATACTAAATTATGGTGCATACAATGAATACACATGCCTGATACTCAAAAATGCTTGTGATAAAAGAATCATTTGTCACGGTACTCTAAATAATGTTGTGTTAGGAAAACCATTTCAGGTGCAAAGGAGTATAGTTAGTATGACAGATTTTGGTAAAGAAAACATGTAGAGACACACATACATAAAAAAAAAATGGTATCAACAATTATCCTTGGGTGGTAGGGTTGTTATTTTTTAGGGTTTTTTCCCTCCTTTATGCTTTTCCATGTTTTGTTTCAAATATGCTTTTGAAAAAAAATGCTTAAAATATATGAATGAAATTGGGTGGGTAGAACAGCTTGGAAAGTTTGTAACAAAAACAAAAATAGCGGGACCATTTGGAAAGATCAAGAGTCAAGTAGGCCAAGACAAAGATGTGATGAAAACAAAGATTGTGGGAGGCTGAGTGGAGAAGAGGAGGGTAATTTGCGCAATGACACCAGAATTTTGGAAGCTGTTCTAAAAAAAAAAAAAAAAAAAAAAAAAGGTAGTTGGGTTCCACTTCAGACCATAGAAATGAATATTTTGGAGGCAGAATGGACACCAATATATTTTTTTTTAAGATTTATTGACTTTATTATTTGAGAGAGAGAGGGCATGCGCGCATGTGCACTATCCACACGCCCGCAGCAGCAGGACAGGGGAGAGAATCCTCAAGCAGATTCTGTGCTGAGGGTCCAGCCCAGTGCAGAACTCCCTCCCAGGACCCCAAGGTCATGACTTGAGCCGAAATGAAGAGTTTGACACTCAGTGACTGAGCCACCCAGGCACCCCAGGAATCAATACTCTTGACACCTCTACAATGGTTCCCAGTATCTGCTAGGTTTCGGAGACATTGTAGATGCCAGTTCTGTTCTACTGAATCGGTCCATGTTGTCCAACTGGCTGGAAACAGAGGTTACATTACTCCAAAGCACAAGACTAAGAGAAGAAGGGATTTCCCTCTCACAAAAGCATTTGCTCCCCTCAGCGCTGGTGGCATAAGGCTGCGGATGATTTGTGTGTAATTACAAGTTTTGGAAGCACCAGTTGAAATAATCTAAGCATTCTGAATATTAAAAGCTAATTCTTTAATGAGATAAAGCTATGATCTGGAAGTTGAATGGAGTGATTGCTTTGGGATATACAGAACTGCATCTAAGTCAATCCTCTTGAAAATGTTAATTAGCACCAAACAAAGAACAATGGAAGACGTTTGCATTCTTCCTTGGAGACCAAGATTGGGACAAGTCATTTTGCATGTGAGCAGAATGTGGAAATGGCAAAGAGATTTAAATAACAAATTTTAATAGGTTTCATCCCACTGGGAGAGACACTTTTGACTGTCTGTGACCTATACCAATTATCATGATTCTCCCCACTGGCTGACCATAATTTTAATAACTAATCAAACTCAGCCTGCAGGTTCTGTGAAATGCCAAATTTGTACAAGCACCTTTGCTAGTTACAAAGCTAGTACTTGCTACCTGACCTTTTTACAATTTCTCCAACTACTTATTCACACTCCAGTCACCTGTTTAAATGCTCAGTGTTGATTTGGTCCTTATTGATCCCAGGCCGCTACCTGTTTGGGCTGAGAAATGACCTTCTGTGGACATCTAGGGGGGCCTGCTCTGCTGTGAGAAGAATTCCAAAAGAAGCTTGGTTGGAAATTTAATGCAGATCTACAAAGGTGGCCTGTGCAGGTTCCTGTAGTGGAATGAGGTACAGTAGCCCCTGACAGTTGTCTAGGCCCAAGTGAGTTACACAGGGGAGGGGCATTAACGAATGGAATTAGCCTGAGGTCACAAGAACATCCAGACTGAAACAGGCACCTCAGAATTTTCAGTTTCCACAGAGCCACCTCTCTCCGCATTTTCATGCATTTCCTCACTGCTTAGATAGTAACTTACCTGTTTGTAGCTTGGGATAAAAACCTCATTAAAATCCCGTTCACTGCTCTGGTTCCTTGATACAGCGTTAGCATCCTTGACTCATGCCAGTGCTTCTAAAACTTTAATGTGCTCACCAGTTACCTGGGGATTTTTGTTAAAATGCAGATTGTGAATAGGTCAAGAGGTCTGGCATGAGGCCTGAGATCTGAATTTCTAAGCTCCCAGGTTATGCTCTTGCTCTTGGGACAGACCACACAATGAGCCACGAGGCCCCAGCAGGGGCTCTCACACATTAGCGTGCCTTTTAGGCTTGCCCAAACCCCAACGGTTGGTTCCTGTTCCCAAGTTTGTGATTCAGCACTCTGGGGTAGGGCCAGGAACCTGCCTTTCTAATATGTGCCCAGACGATACTACTGGTTGGGGCCCACACTTTGAGACTGCCTTAGACTGTGCCACTCCCAACTGAATTCAGCTGTCCCTTCAAAGAAGGACAGGTTGCTGCCCCTTCCCCGAAAGAAGTGCTCCCCCCTCCTCCTCTGCTGGCAGTGTATCCAGGGATGACAATGAAATGATGATAATCTTACTCTTCAGCTATCTGTAAAATAGAGAGAAAGGGAAAGACTCCCAACCTTTTAGACATCGAAATACTACAGCAATAGAAAAGAACAAGAAAATGAAGCAAAGTGCCGTAAAATCGGGCAACCACTCTGATCAAAGCTTGGAAGAAAGACCTGATAAATGACATGTCTCTAGCCACCATCATTTCCCAGTCTGTACCATCACTGCCTGCTCAGCATCCTAGACCCACTTGGACCTGATCACAGACTGGGTCTGTTGCCTGGAGATGCCCAGACAAGAACGCTGCCAAGCCTGCTGTCTCAGAGCCCAAAGAAACGGCACTCAAGACCCTGTCCATAGCAGTGCTTCTCGTATTCTTGGAGGGTAGGCAAAGCACAGATTGTCTGGGACAGAGCCAAAGAGCTCATACTTCTGCACAGTTCCCAGGCGCTACTAAAGCTGTTGGTCCCAGACTACGCTTAAAGAGCCGCTGTTTTAAAGAATCAAATTAAAGGACTCCCCTCTATCACTTGCTTCCTTTTTTTTCCCTACCAATTCAGAAAAGACAGAAAAGGAAACAATGTTACTTTTGCTGATGAAGCTGATGGTGGTGAAAGTGACATTAAGTCAGCTATGAAGTTGGTGAGGCTGCGCCCCAGAGCTAGAGAGAAGAGTGCACCCATTCACAGGCAGCACTGAACCCCATGCATGTCCCCTTATGAGCACCTGCCTCTAGGAAACTGATGGCATGCAGAAGCAGGGCGGGATGCGTGCTCCCTGCAGGCAGCTAGCTGCTGATGAAAATGACAAGAAGACGGGGGTGAGCACATTCAGTTCCTTTGGTTAAGCCCATCAATTAGGTGAATCACTCATCACTCCCAAAGAAAGTGTATTTAATGAAGGAATAGAAAGAGACCAGGAATGATGAACAAATGGAAGTCCTTCTGGAAAAGGGAGTGGGTGATTTATTAGTAGTTTCTCCCCTCATCTCCACAAAAACTAAGTCTCAAGTTTGCCAACCCACTCTCACCTCAGATAGCAAGTTAATGTTCTCCTCCCCACCCTGGGGATTTTAACTAGTCACTAAATTGAGTTCAGATTTTATGCTTTCTTAGTCCAGTTACTTAATCTCTCTGAGCATCAGTTTTTATATGTATACAATGTATACACCAGAGATAGTAGGATAAATTACCCAAGACTCATGTGAAAGTTAAACAAGATACAACGTTATCTCTAGGAGGGACTCTATAGGGGAATTTTCCTTCTCTTCCTTTCTTCTCCATCCCTTAGCCTTGGGACTGAATACAATGAAATATTTCTTATTATACTTGACCTTGAAGAATTTGTAATCTCAGGGAAAAGGGCACAAATGTGAAGATGTTAGGTATGTGTAGAGAGGGCAAAAAGAGTTTAGTACAAAGACTAAAAAAGTAGTGTGGAATGTCTAGTGGAATGCTTAGAACATAGGTAGTTTCTCAGGTCAAGATTTTTTTTTTAAAGATTTTATTTATTTATTTGACAGACAGAGATCACAAGTAGGCAGAGGCAGGCAGAGAGAGAGAGAGAGGAAGAGGAAGCAGGCTCCCTGCTGAGCAGAGAGCCCGATGTGGGGTTTGATCCCAGGACCCTGGGATCATGATCCAAGCTGAAGGCAGAGGCTTTAACCCACTGAGCCACCCAGGCACCCCTCAGGTCAAGACTTTTTTGAGAAACAATTATAGTTCAGACTGCGAGATGGGGAAGGAAGCTGGAGCAATCCTGTAGCCCTTCAACTAGGGCATCGTGGCTTTGGCTGGTGCCAGGAGGAAAGGCAGGCTGTTAACAGCAGGAGAGGAGAAGGATGTTGTAGGGGTGTTAGAGGGATGGAGAGCAACATGGGCAGAGGCTGAGCCACAGAGCTTCCAGGGCAGAGAGACAGGATGCCAGACCAGTTATTCTGAGCCAATCACTAGACATAGCAGCTCCCCAGATCGAGTCTTTTATATGCATTGCCTATTCAAGGTACCAGCACAGAGAGCACAAGTAGCAGTAATTTTTCTGCCTTTCCTGTGTGATGTTTCGATTGATTTGAACATCAGAACAACCCTCAAAATCTGGAGAGCAAGCGGTCCATTGTCTGCTGGAGCAGAGTTATTTTTCTTTCTTTAAGTCATTGATTCTCAACCTTGGCTGCGCATTCACATCACCTGGGAGCATTAAAAATAGTAGAAATCCCCTGCTCCACCCCAAGCCAATGAAATTCAAATCTCAGAGAGTGGAGCCTAGCATCTGTATTTGTTTTAAAAGTTCCCCAGGTAATTGTGATTTGTAGCCTGGGTTAGAAAAGTCTGTTTGAGGCCAAGGTAGCCTGCTCCAGTGTGCAGAGGTGACATTTCTATCATCGATTTTTCTCAGGAATGATTATGAAACAATTAACAACAATTAACCAGACTCTGAGTATCCTGTGGATAAGAACAACACCTGCATGAGATTATGAAATAAAATAGCAAATGAAAACATGGTTTTCGAATATAAACTGGGATTTGATTTGCACGCAAAATGAATAGTCTTGCAAACAATGTGACTGTATTTAGTTAAATTTCATGTTAGTAAAGTGCACAAATTATTTTGCAAAGAAAAAAAGAAAGATTGGGATAGAATAACAACTCGGTAAAAACATCGAGGTGACTGTTTCAGTTTGGATTAGGTCATTTAATGCAGATTTATCCTTTTTTTAATGATCCAGTGGTACTAATGGATTGTTTTGTTGATAAAGTACTAAATTGTTTAAATAAATATATTGGCAAAATATTTTAATTAGCAGGACTGGGAAACAAATATATATTGGTATTTTTTTTTCTTCATTCATTCATTCATTCATTCATCCCACAAATATTTACTGAATCCCCTTCTTTGGATACCCAGCACTGAATTAGGAGACAGGTTACACTACTTGTGATTAACATGGATTAGGTTTTTGACCTTTTGGCCTTTACAGTGAAAGAAAGACAGTAAATAAGGAAACAAATGATAGGTTGTATTAAGTGCAGCGAAGAAAACAAGTAAGATTTCCTACGTGGGGAAGACTCTGTGTGTGTGTGTGTGTGTGTGTGTGTGTTGGGGATGGGGAGTCTCTCCTGAGCTAGAATCTCCAGGTCTTCTCCTCCCTTCTGAGCCCAGACTGCAGGGTGAGCAGTGCCCGTTGTCAGACAAGGGAGCCACAGGCACAGGGAACAGAGGTGGGGGATTCAGGGTGTCCAAGGCTCTGGAAGGAGTACATGCCACAATAGAGAGTTGTCACAGCATGTATTCTTTACCATTTCTTTTATTTTCCAACTGGATTCTTACCATCTTTTGTGGGCCATCTTCCCCCTCATAATACCAGTTGAAGTCAATATTTATTGCATATTTGCCCCATGTGGCAGGAGTTAGAATAGGCTCTGAAGACACAAGAAGGGAAGAAAGAAACCTCTGGCGGGAGAAAGAATTGTCACAAGGGAGGTATTACCTACAAGATACAGAGGTGTGTTGGTTCAGGAAAAGGCAAAGGGAGGTGTCTAGCCCTACTCGGGGATCTGAAGAATTAACCAGGAATGCTTCCATGTGAAGGACTTTGTAGATCTTAGAAAATCAGGGTCATGATCCTAGGGTGTTTTGTTGGCAACAGTCAAAGGAAGGGAGAAACACATGCATGTAAATAGGAGGGAAAAAAAGTATTTACACCTAGGTGAGAGAATTTCACAACCACCTCAGTTCAGCCCTCCATATTTATCACCTGATAGGGGTTCTTCAAAAACAGCTCCAAGTCAGAACTGATTTCACAGTGGCTCTCAGCTCAGGCTGCCTATGAGAGTGACCCTGAGAACGTCATCAAAGCTCTGGGGTCTGAGTGCCACCCCTGACCATAAATCCAAATTTCGATGGAGTAGGGCCAGGGGATGACAACTGGGAATTGGGAACAAATTTAAGAAAGATTATAAATCACCATCCCTGCCCTCACAGGGCTTCAGTCTTCATAAAATGTCAACCCCAGATGATAAAATGGCAAGAACACAATGTCTGCCTCAAGCTATTCTTTCCTTAACTCCTTCCACTCCCAACTGTCAGATCTTCGGAAAGTTCTAAGCATACTCTTGATATCTTTTTTTCTTCTTTCCTGAAACACCACTGTTGTTGTTGCTGTTTTTTTTTCCCTAAGAACATTTGACTCATCATTTAAGAATAAGTTCCAGGATTATCTCAAGTCAAACATTTATTCACACTTCTGGGAAAAATTAATTGTTCCTTGGCAAAACAGTACGAGGAAAGTTCTGCTGAAGTACTTCTCACATTAGTCATTAAGTGAGTATACATATCAGATTGTGAACGTCTCAAAGGCTTAGTTATATGAGAATGCCTAGCACCTGGGGTCTATTGTGTATTGTCTTCAATATACGAAGAAGGGAGAGAGGGAAGAAGGACACAAATGAGGATGAATAAAGTTTGCACAGTGCGGCAGTCAGAAGTGTGCCGTTATCAGAGACCTCAGGGGAAAGGGTAAAAATAGGGAAAATAGGTATGCCAGAGGGACTTCTAATTTTGTAAGTACTTGCAACATTTTTCACTTATGTTTACATCCCTTTAGCTTTGGAATGCTTTCTTCAGATGAGTTCTTACTAAGGGACCTGACATACAATAGAATTCGATAGTTCTTAAGGTGTGACCCTCAGACCAACAACATCTTGGAACTTGTTAGAAATGCAAATTTTCACAACCCACCCTAGATCTCCCAAATCAGCAGATCTGAGGATGGGGACACAGCATTCTGCTCTAAAAAGTTTTTTCTAGGTGTTGCTGGGTGGCCAGGCTTGGGAACGGTGGGGTCACTTTGGTTTGAAAAATGGTTGGTCGATAGCGGATAATCCCCAAACCCTCCTCAGTGCACACACCCATTTAGGTTTTACAGGGGCCCTTCCCACAGAGTCTCAGAGATCTTACAGAATAAAATCTAAGCAGCTGGCCTTGCAGGTTTGGGTCCCTTTCTGTGTTATGCATGGTTCTCAGTGTGACTGACTCCAGAGCCATGATGGTTTTCTGCATGTGTCCTTCAAGAGGAGTCATTCCTATTGATTAGCTTTCGATCCAGACCTCTGCCAATTCACACAACCGAGTCTCTGGTAAGTACCAGAACTCTTGCCTGAAATAAATCAGTTAAAGCAGTTGCCACTGTAATCCGTGCAGCCAGTTCGACCTTGCACACTTTCTGCCAAACAACGCCTTCATAAGATCGTAAACCCTGTGCCTGTCCATCCCCACTTCTGCAAGTGCTGTAGACACAGCATATGCTGAACTGATCTGCACGCTACCGTCCCTGTGAATCACATGTTAAACAGTTGAAGTCCTTCTTCTGAGAAGCAAATCTGAGGTTTTTGCCCTCCTCTACTTAAGAATTCATAGCTGTGTTCATTTAGCATCCCTCCTCATTATATGGCTTCTGAGTAAGTTATATAGTAATGATGAATGATAAATCAGATGGCCAGGCCTATATTACTCATGACATTTTAATAGTATTAATCTAGGATAGCTTTTAATTGTCCATTCTACAGTCTTTAATGCTAAAGAGATATAGATGTTTCCATTATTCTAATTGTATTTCAAATAAATGTATGGGCTCACATTTTCCCTCTAACCCTGTAAAAAATAAGGCTAAATTAGAGATGTCTCTATGCATGAAAAATGAATTATTTTACAGCAAAACCTTGATTAATCACACTGGAAAATAGCAGGAACTTCAATTAACTGTACACTGTCTGCACTTGGCTTGTCAGAAAATGACACAAAGGATAGGAAAATAAAGTTTCATCAGAATTCAAAAAAAATTTCAAAAAGCATTCAAAGCAACCTCCTATCCCTTTCATATCTGTAATCTAGTTAAGTGAAAATTGATGTTCAGATAAGATTTTCAGTTATAAAACAAAAAGTCAATTATTTTCAAAGGCTCCATTTGCAAGACAAGAAATGGACTAATGCATTTTCAAAGGAGTTTCACCAGGACTATTGAGACAAATTGGGTTAATTTCGAAGTTATCGAAAAGACCACTTTCCAAGTGTTCTACTTAATCAAACTTTTATTACAGTAACTGCATATATTGATCCCATTTAGGAGAAAGAGGGAATCACCCAAAAAAGTAAAACTTCCAGATAATTAATGCCTTCCATACTAAGCACCAAAACATTTATGAATTAGCCATTTGGGTTATGGTCAGACTGTTTGTGACTTGATTAGACAAGAAAATGACTGTTCTTAGATGTTCCTGATGGCTTTGGTATCCTTCATTAGGGAATAGTTAATACCATAGAAACAAGACAATGAAATATTTTTATACTACAGACAGTAAAACTCACTATATATCTTTGTTTCTACAGTAAATAGTTCCAGACTGTGATTTGTAAATCTAAAAAAAAAAAGCTTTTTGGTGTTATCTATAGCTTCTCTTCCTGCTATCTCTGAATGCCACTAGTGGCACAAGATTTTCTGCAAAGTTATTTGGGTCCTCGCCTGAAAGTAGCTCTGTCTATCCTACTTCATAGCTAGAAGGTTGTGGGGATAAGGCAGGCAATTTGGACCAGAAAAGCAGAGCACCAGAGATTTATAAATGTTTAGGTAGTCTTAGGTCAGAGGCCAGGGAAATAAGTTGAGATCAAGAGCATCAAGTGAGATTTCTAAAGGCGGTGCAATAGACAGGACTTGGGGAATTGCCAACTAGAGGGTCAGAATAAAACACAAAGTCAAAGTGCCAGGCAAAATAGTTAGCAACTAAGAGATTTACGGAAATTGAAGCAGATGGAAGAATTAGAAAAGGAGAAATAATATTTGGGATCAAATAGAAGGAAGAGACACCAACAGAGAGAAAAGTGATTGGTAGTTCTTAGCTTTAACACTCGTTATTTTAAAAATCCTACATCCACCCACCTAGCTCCATCTGCACTATCATCACTGCTTTCTGAGTGATCCTATCTCTTACATTAATGCTGCTGCTACTGAAGTCTTTCTTCCTTTCTTCTTGGTTTCCACCTACAAGAGAATATGTTGCTGGCCCACTCAGGTTCTCTTTACCTCTTTGCTAATGGTGGGCAGTTGCTTCCTTCCTCTAGGAGTTGTCCTTAGCCTATACGAAAGTATCTGGGGGAGCATACCCTCCCCTCCAAAGGTATTCTGCAGCCCCCATCCACCCCAGACTACAAGCAAAAGGCCAGCTCCTTTGCCTGGAGGTGAGATCAATCAGGTGGCACTACCTACCTAAGCTTCAGAGTTCCCTGTGGGAAGAAGCTCAATGATACTAGTTGGCAGCCAAACCAGGTCTTCGTTGAGTTTCTAATCTGGCCATATTCCAGTTCCCTCCATTCCTTACTGGTTGTCTTCAGAGCCTACTCATGTCCTACTTACTCATCTCCCTTCTTTTCAGGTCCTGCTTCTGGGAAACCTGATTTAAGTAAGATACACTGACTGTACCAGGAAATCTAATTATTTAACTTAGGGTAATAATGTGATTTGCCAAAATTGTATTTTTAATCTCATTTGAGAGAGAAAAAAAATCCATATCATTAAGATGAGAGAAATTTGTATTAAAAAGGGAAAGAAAAAGAGACACGACTCAATTTCTAACTTTGTAGAGAGTAAATACTGTTTCTTACAGGATGTTTTTGGAAAATTTTTGAAGAACTCTCTGAAAATGAATAAGTACATAAAACTCTGAGAAAACGAAGATACTTTAGAAACAAAAAGGATTTTTTTAAAAATCAGTCAAGCAGAGGAATGAACACAAACAAGTTTTTTTTGGCTATTTTGACTTTTTATTGGCCATATCATATTCATAGATTGTGTCATAATGTTTCAGTTTTTTGTCACTTTCCTCAACATTGAAGTTCATAGGACTTAGGAACTTCAAGATCACATAACTAGAATGTCTTAAGATGTCCTTTAAACCAAGATATCTGATTCTGAGCCCTTTGTGCAATTCCTCCACCCATACAACATTTCAAAGAATGTACTAAAAAGCACTTACTGGAGAAAATTCTTACAGAAAAAAAAATAAAAGAAAGAGGATAATTTTAGTGATTTACCTGAATTTGGAAAATACTACATATTATATCCTTGTTGGAAGATAATTCTCTCTACATCTTTCAGATTTTCATACACTCTTCTGAGCAAAAGATTTTAAGAATTCAAGAATGTCAATTTGAGAATATTTATATAAGGAGACATTCCCAAGAGAGTAAAGTAGAAAAACTTTTTCTTCTCCCTGAAGAGATTTGTTTATATTTCTGGTTACTAAAGGTAATGTTACTTTTTAAAATTTATATTCAATTAGCCAGTACATCATTAGTTTCAGATGCAGAGTTCAGCAAGTTCAGCATATCACACCCAGTGCTCATCAAATCACATGCCCTCCTTAATGCCCATCACCCAATTACCCCATGCTCCCACCCACCTACTCTCCAGCAACCATCAGTTTGTTTCCAATAGTTGAGTCTCTCGTGGTTTTTCTCCCTCTCTGATTACTTCTCATCAGTTTTCCTTCCGTTGCCCTATGATCCTCCTCTCTGTTTCTTATATTCCCCCTAGGAATGAAAGCATACATTATTAAAATCTATAAACTCACATATGCATATATTGACTATTTCACTCAGCCTAATCCCCTCCAGTTCCGTCCACATTGATGCAAATGCAACTTGTTCATCCTTTCTGATGGCTGAGTAATATCGCACTGTGTATATATCCCACATCTTTATCCATTCATCTGTTGATGGACAAGATATAAGGGAGGATAGTTGGGTTTACTGGCAGTTCTATCACAAGACTGGAGATTTTCTAAACTTGGTGTTTCTCTGAGGTAACACAGACAACTGGGCCATCACTCATCACCCGCATGGAACCTGGGAGGCAAGGGGGACCCAGGAAAGCACGGGGTTCATGTTGCCCACTGTGATGGGAATAATAAATGGTTTAAATCCATTGTCTCCTTATTAACCAAAGCTGCAGAAGTCCGAAAGCCAACTTAGTGCTTCCCACCATGCCACTGCTTGGGAACTGCATGACCACTTGCCAGAACCCCTCTGAGGGATTCAAAACTCAAGGGAATGCATGTATTTTCTCTTTTCTCTTTTCCCTAATGTGACCAGTTCTCTATTGCACATCCATATGGGTGACAGCCCCACAGTGACAAAAAAGCAAATAGTGGCACCAGTTTGGGGGCTCAGAAATAGCACTATGCTAACTAGCATAGCTAGTTAGCAGGAAATAGCTAACTTCCTCTTACTTGAAGGTTGATTCTCCCCTTTCTAAGCACAGCAGAAGAATCCAAGAAGCAGCTGCTACACCTCCTCTGAGTCACTGCTTTTATTTGCATTTTCTGTATCAACTCCTTTCCTAGTTTTAATTCCATGGCTTGGCATGTTCTTGAAGTCAGGATAAATTCCTAACAGAGATTTTCTCCTCTTAAACAGCAGCTTTGGAGGAAGCCCTAAACATTAGATCAAGAATCTAACTGGATATCTCTGCTTCTACATCTTTTCTTCTGCTTAGTCTAATTGCTATGCAGTCCTGTCTAACCTCTCAAAGAGAATCTGACTTTCTTCTCCCTCCTGTTGCATGCCTCAGTATAATGTTATAAACAACTAAGAAGCTGAAATAATGTGATGTGAACTCTTCTCAAAGCCCGTCTGAGAATTCTGCAAGATGAACTACGAAGTAATAAAAAAGAACTCAGCTGGAAATATACATTGGAAAAATAAATTGGAAGATGGATTTAAATGCTTTTGAGTGGTCCCAAGGAATATAAAAGGAAGCAAAATACAGAAAATGATAAACAAAACTTTCAGGGCTGACTCAATAAGTAGCTCTTAAAATAGCTGTGAGTTTCCCTCCTAACACCCAGCAGGCTGCCAATAACTAGACAGACAAATCGAACAATTAGATGTTATGAGGCAGCATCAGAACAGATCCATAACATAACACCCTGAGTGGAGCTTTAACTGTTGTCTGAATAAAAATGGTGCTGGGCACAAGAGATTATTTCTGACCTACACAAAATAGTGGAAAAACTCCTGTGAAATACTTTCCTTCCTTGCGTTTCTCTGATGTGTCTGAGGGTCTGATGTGTACTGAGGGTACAGAGATAAGAGAAGCAGGTTTTTCCAAAATTCAGTGGAGGAAATGAATTTTGAGTTAATCAGTTAATAAAGTATGGTTTGGTAAGCATTATGAAAGCACTGGATATATGTCCTGTTGGGAGATCAGGAAATAGGCATTTCACCCAGATGTGGGATAGAGGAAGGAGCTGAGTCCTGATGTGAGTCTTTCTAGGTTAGTAGAAATTTTTCAGATAAAAAAAAATCAAGGAATAGACCTTCGAAGAAGATACAGTGCTACGTTCGAGGGCATCAGGCTATGAAAGGGCTGGCGCTTTTGGAGATCCTGCAGGCCACTCTAGCTGGAGCTAGTGAAAACACATGAGGAAAGATTGAACAATGAATCTGGAGATCAGAAGGAGACAAAATCATGAAAAGATGGTCTTTTGTGTGCTGCTAAGTGACTTGGGATCCCACGTGTTAAGAAAAAACCACTGACATGATTTAGTCAGTCAGGGATCACTCTGTTTTCCTCTAACGACCTTCAGGAGGCGCTAACACGGGTTATCTGAAGAGCCCGCTCAAAGTTTATAGATCAAAGTATACACTTCTGACAAAACAAATTCTAAAGTTGGTCAGACTTTTTTGGACAGTGTTTCTATATCCTCATCTAGCATGTTTTTCTCCTGAAATAATTTCCGGAAGTGAAGATCATAGTTTTTGTGCTTTACAAAGATTAAAAAACACCAACAAAACTGCATACTCAATTATAGATGGTAAGTTCCAATCAGGAACAATTTGAGAATGTTAGTAAAGAATCCTGAAAACCAAAGAAAGGATCTTATTTAATTGGCACATTTATAATGCTGCATATCTCCGTGGTGATGGGACTGAGAAGGGGAGAACTGGCAGCAACTATTTTAGGATTTGGCATGTGTGGACTCCAGCCTTAGGCCAACTAATGAATTTCAGCCAAGTCTGAGCCTGGCAGCCCCTGCACTTCCTTCCTTCTTCCTTCTTTTCCTATACATTATTCCTCAGGTGGTCTCATCATTGTCACGTCTCTGATAACATCTTGGATCCTGGCTACTCTTTCTTTTGTATTGTTTTCACATACTTGCCTTTTTTGCAGAAAGACATTTTAAAATCTGGAACACACCACAGAGCACATCAAATACTAGAAAATGTGTTTTGTGGGGCTCAAAGGCTTGCTTCTTTATGAAACTACTTTTGGTAAATACTGCTTAAATAGTTACTTAGATGCCTCAAACTGGAGTGCTAAATGGTATTGTGGTGAACATAAAAAATAAATAAATAAATAAATAAATAAATAAAAGGAAGGATAGTTTATTTAATCTGAAAAACTGCATATTTTTTCTATCACTTATACTGCAGTGCTTGACATATCTCACTGTGGTTTTCATTTCCTTACAATTGCCAGCCTCCTAAATTGCTATTTTTTTTTATCATGTTTCTATTACATGCAGATTTCTTTCTAGGCTAGTTATTCTGAGGAGTAAAATACAAACAAACAAACACCAAAGCACCAAAAAGCTAAACCAGTTTTGATATGAATTTTACTGACATTAAGATTCATCCATAAAATTAAAAAAAAAATCACTTAAAGTTTATTCCTAAAGAGAAATTAGAATTCTTTCAGTCTTTTTATAAGACCACATTTCCTCAAGTGTTTGGTATTGGTTACCTTTGCCTGCAACTATTATTAATGGGGTCAGAAAGTTAGAAGTGCTGACATTACTGTTTATGATGTAAAGGTTTTTATTTTTTTTAAATTAATGATATTTATGCCCATGAAGGCCAATAGTGCATAAGAATTACAAAAAGAAATATGAAGAAGATGAGTTCATAGTATTTATTTTGCCTTAAAAAAAAGTATTGTTGCCACAGATGAATAACATTTTGATGTATTAAGAAAGGAATCAAAAGTTAAATGAGCTACCAATTACACTGAGTAGGAAAGTATCTCAGTCCTCTACCTATCAATGCAGTGCTTTTTGCTTAAATTTTCGATTTATGTGTGTAATTCTGAAGGAGATAAGACTTCATTATACTGAGTATAACAAGAATATTGGAAGAAAAAATGTTATCTGCTATGACCTTGAAAGGTTAGGCTTTTGTAATATAACAAATACAGTGTCTTGGCTGCAGAGGTATGATTCTAGCTTTTGAACGAACCTGTTTTCAAATGATATGTCTGTATTGGGTCAGTTATTTCAATCAGGAATCACCAACTCTATATATTCAGAAGATTAGCTGCCTGTAACATGTCACATTTCTCTCTCTCTTTTTTTCTTTTGATTTTTATTGTTTCATAGGTAGGTTAACCTTTGACCGTCATCAGCCTTTAAAAATTATACTTTACGGTCTTGATCTATTTTTACCATATGGTAATTGTATTGCTGTAATGGTAAAATCATGTAGATACGTATGTTGGGGAGTATGTATAAAATTTTGATGGGAAGAGCACCATAGCTTCCCTCAGTGTTTTGAAGGGAAATTTTCTAAGAGCAAGCTGTAAGTATCCTGATATATACCAAAGAGATTATGAACTGAGTCATTTAACTACAATTTTCATTAATGTATTCATTCCTTGATTTGTTCATCCATTAAGTGAGCATTATTTGTCTAACAAAGCACTACTAAGGGGCAACCACAGCTGAGATGAGAAATGGAGTCCAGGACATATGCCTCTAGTAATATCACAGAAGAGGTGCTCAGAAAGACCCTCCTCCTACAAAATAAAAATCTTAGGTCAATTGTAACAAACATATATTTCACTAAGTTCCTAAAATTTTAAGAAAGGCATTCTCCAGTGAGCTAAACAAACTCACAACAACAATAATTAGCTAAAATTAAAAAAAAAAAATTCAGCAATTTAGAAACCCTGGTTTACTTTGGGGCATTCATGCTTGTAAGTGCTGAGATTGGAAACTAATGTGGGGGTTCTCACTAAAATGCTGGAAGTGAAACTGAAACTTCTACATTTGGTTCAGATCCTGAAGGAAGGCTAAAGGGATCCCAAATCAGCAGCAAACTCCGGCTGCCAGCATGAGCAGTCCAAATCCTATCTAGAGGAAATCTTCATTTTTTTGGCTCTCAGGAATCATACACATTAAATCCAACCAAATGTGAGTCTATAACAAAAATCAAAGTAATAAACATATAAGCTATAAACCAGCACAATTGAGCATCTGCAGAAATAACAAACATATCTAGATTTCTAAGGGTTTAAACTAAGATTATTAAATATAGAATATAAAGTAATACATATGAAATGGCTAAAGAAATAACGGCTGACACACAAAAATAGGCATGGAATGAGAAATTACTGTAAATAATTAAACAGATATGGAAAAGATTCAAATAGAACCCTTGGAAATCATCATCACTGAAATTAAAAACTCAATTGGTTGCTACACAATTAGAACAGCAGAAATTTAAAAAAAAATAGTGAAATACAAACTGCTTGCAAGGATGCAAAGAAACTGTATCTCTCATACACTTCTGGTGGGAGTTTAATAAAATTATACAGCCACCCTGGAAAATTATTCATCATCTTATGAAATTAAATATGCAATTGTCATTTGACCCAGAAATCACATTCTTGGGCATTTATCCCAGAGAAATGAAAACTTATGTTCACACAAATACCTGCATACAAATGCCCATTGCTGTTTCACTGGAAACAAACCAAATGTCATTCAGTAAGTGAGTGGTAGAATGGGTTCTAGTGCATGCAGACAGTGGAACTGTTCAGCAGGTGTTCTAAGAGATACATTATGGAAGGAAAAAAATGATTCAGTAAAGGCTCCAGAGTTAAATAAAAAATGGTAGTGAAATCGTCAAGTACGTAAGTAAATATAACATGTATTAAGAGACAAAAGGCTTATAACACTCATTGATCAGTGTTAAAGTGTTATAAGGTACTTAGATCACTTGACATCAGAACAGTTAACATATTGATAAACCTTCAGGATTATGCACTGTCTTGATCTGCCTGGTACCATAAGAAAATACCACAAGCTACATTCCTTAAACAACAGACATTTATTGCCTCACAGTTCTGGAGTCTACCGGTCCATGATCAGCATGTCAGCATGGTCACTTTCTGACAACGGGTCTCTTTCTGGCTTACAGATAGCTGCTTTATTGCTCTGTCCTCACATGGTGGAGAGAGAAAGAGCTAGCTCTCCAATGTCTCTTTTTATAAGGGCACCGATTCCATCATGAGGGATTAAAAAAAAAAAAAAAAAAAGATCTCCACGGGTGAGTTAAAAACAACTAAAATCATACGCTGAAAAACTAAAAGACTTGAAGAAAGTAAACAAAAAGCAGAAAATAAAGAATATGAAAGTAATGTTGAAAGACTTGGATGATGGATGAATAGGTCTAACATAGGTCTAACTGGTGGCCCAGACAAGTGACACCGTTTATGACCTCACCTCATGACCTCATCTAATCCTAACTGCCTTCCAAATAGCCCTTATCTCTTAATACCATCACATTGGGGGTTAGGGGTTCAACATATGATTTATGGACGGGACACAGAAATTCAGAAATTCATAGCACCTATTGAAAGAATAGAAATAAAGAGAGAAAATGATTCATCTAATAAGCATGAAATGGGATACAAAACACTTAAAAAGTACAAAATTTTTTTAAAAATATGAATTAATAGTACAATAATTCTTTAGTCTTATAAGTTGTCTTGGAAAAGCATTTTTAATAAATGGTATAAAAGTATTGCTTACATGAGTGATGAGATAACAACCTGAGAAAGTAGTAGCATCACTTTGAGGTAAAGAGAAAAGATGGCTTGGGGACGGGAGCCTGCAGAATGGGTTGAATTTGAATAGGATGGGCATTATATGAACTGTCTAGAGCTGATTCTTGGCATCTGATGAAGAGGCCTGCATTAATCTTCTCTTACTGCCATACCAAATCACAAACTTGGCAGCTGAACCAACACAAATATATTCTCTTGTAGTTTCAGAGGTCAGAAGTCCAGAAGTTACTGGGCTAAAATCAAGCTATCAGCAGGGCCGTGTTCCTTTCTGAAGGCTCAAGGGGGAGAATTCATGTTCCACTTATATAAATATTATTTTTTTTTTAGATTTTTTTTAAGGATTTTATTTATTTTATTTGACAGACAGAGATTACAAGTAGGCAGAGAGGCAGGCAGAGAGAGAAAGGAGGAGGCAGGCTCCCTGCTGAGCAGAGATCCTGATGCGGGGCTCGATTCCAGGACCCTGGGATCATGACCTGAGCCAAAGGCAGAGGCTTTAACCCACTGAGCCACCCAGATGCCCCTTATATAAGTATTATTGACAAAATTCAGTTCCTTGCAGCTGTAGGGCCCATGTCCCATTATCCTGTTGGCTATAAGGTAAGAGCCACTTCCGCCTTCCAGAGGTTGCTGCACTAATGGGCTCTTGGCCTTTTCCTCCAACAACAAAGGCAGAGAGGGTTGAGTCCTTTCAAATCACGTTTCTCTGACAGCACCAAGAAATCTTATCTAATTGTAACAGTTAATATTATTAGACTAGACCCACCTCAGTAATGCAGGATACTCTCCCTGCCTCAAGGTTCCTCACCTCACATCTGCAAAGCCTCTTTTGCAACATAAGGTAACGTCTTTTGGGAGACCAGTATGTAGATATCCTTAGGAGCTGCTATTCCACCTACCACAGGAACATCTTGAAGAAACAGAAGGTCTAACTTCTGTTAGGGTAAAGGTTAAGGGAGGATTCCAAAAGGGGCAAGATCATGATACATTTTGATATTTGAACAAATTTTTCTGTATTTGAATCAAATCAATGTTACAGAGAATTTACATTTTTTTTCACAAGGGCAATAGGAAACTTCTGACATACTTGAATACATCAAGGGCAAGACCAAATCAGAGTCACATGTTAGAACTCTCTGCTTGCCACTTAGAGAATGGATTGTGAGGGAGAAATCTAGATGACAGAATTAAGAAATCTAGCCTGCTCAAAATGGATAAAAGACCTCAACATGAGACAGGAATCCATCAGAATCCTAGAGGAGAACATAGGCAGTAATCTCTTTGATATCAACCACAGCAACTTCTTTCAAGATATGTCTCCAAAGGCAAAGGAAACAAACGTGAAAATAAACTTTTGGGCCTTCAGCAAAATCAAAAGCTTCTGCACAGCAAAGGAAACAGTCAACAAACAAAGGAGGCAACCCATGGAATGGGAGAAGATATTTCAAATGACAGTACAGACAAAAGGTTGATATCCAGGATCTATAAAGAACTCCTCAAACTCAACACACACAAAACAGACAATCATATCAAAAAATGGGCAGAAGATATGAACAGACACTTCTCCAATGAAGACATACAAATGGCTATCAGACACATGAAAAAATGTTCATCATCACTAGCCATCAGGGAGATTCAAATTAAAACTACATTGAGATATCACCTTACACCAGTTAGAATGGCCAAAATTAGCAAGACAGGAAACAACATGTGTTGGAGAGGATGTGGAGAAAGGGGAACCCTCTTACACTGTTGGTGGGAATGCAAGTTGGTGCAGCCTCTTTGGAGAACAGTGTGGAGATTCCTCAAGAAATTAAAAATAGAACTTCCCTATGACCCTGCAATTGCACTCCTGGGTATTTACCCCAAAGATACAGGTGTTGTGAAAAGAAGGGCCATCTGTACCCCAATGTTTATAGCACAATGGCCATGGTCGCCAAACTGTGGAAAGAACCAAGACGCCCTTCAACGGAGAAATGGATAAGGAAGATGTGGTCCATATACACTATGGAGTATTATGCCTCCATCAGAAAGGATGAATACCCAACTTTTGTAGCAACATGGATGGGACTGGAAGAGATTATGCTGAGTGAAATAAGTCAAGCAGAGTCAACCGTCATATGATTTCACTTATTTGTGGAGCATAACAAATAGCATGGAGGACAAGGGGAGTTAGAGAGGAGAAGGGAGTTGCGGGAAATTGGAAGGGGACGTGAACCATGAAAGACTATGGACTCTGAAAAACAATCTGAGTGTTTGGAAGGGGCGGGGGGTGGGAGGTTGGGGTACCAGGTGGTGGGTATTATAGAGGGCACGGATTGCATGGAGCACTGGGTGTGGTGCAAAAATAATGAATACTGTTATGCTGAAAATACGAAAGAAAGAAAGAAAGAAAGAAAGAAAGAAAGAAAGAAAGAAAGAAATCAATCAATCTAGCCTGAAGCCTTAGAGTAAAGTAAAGTAAAGAGGGAAAAAATTGTGGCAGAATAAAACACAGGAGTTGGAATCCGGAAGGTTGGGTTCCCATTAGTTATTTTGGAGTGAGGTGCTGCTTGTTGCTTACTTAGGAATTCCATGAGCTGATTTTTAGACTATTGGCAATTTGAAACCAGCACTGATAGTACTATTTACACCAGGAAGTTTGCTAACACTCTCTCAATCTGGTCTGCTCTCTTTCTCTCTTTCTCTTCCTCTCCCAGGGAGATTCCCAGCATGTTTATGATGGAGCGATATTGAAAAAGCCCCATAGTTTAAGCAGGAAAACCAATATTGGCTCAAGATGAAAATAAGGTAGTATTTCAAGATGAAAATAAGGTAGACAGAATTGCTAAACTGTTTTTGATGCTTTTGCAGTCAGAGAAAAGTAGATCACTGTTAGGATCCTAAGAACAGAACATAGGTGATATTTTATGTCACTAATAATCTTCAGTAGCTCAAACGTGTTCTCTTTTTTTTTTTTTTAAAGATTTTATTTGTTTATTTGACAGACAGAGATCACAAGTAGGCGGAGAGGCAGGCAGAGACAGAGGGGGAAGCAGGCTCCCTGCTGAGCAGAGAGCCCATGCGGGGCTTGATTCCAGGACCCTGAGACCATGATCTGGGCCGAAGGCAAAGGCTTAACCCACTGAGCCACCCAGGCACCCCAAACATGTTCTTATTACTAAAGTATGAACCATGATAATTGCAAATAGAAATATAAATATCCATGTAAGAACATGGTTCCTCATATGTAAACATGTACATATGCATACATGCACGCACACACACACAGGGTTAAAGAAACTTACAAACTCTCTTGATCTTCCAACTTTCTATTGAGTTAAAAGACCAGAAAAGAGAGACAAATGGAGATTAAAATGTCACGGCTGTTGTAATGAGCTTATTGGAAAATAAGGCTTTAGATCTTTGGCCAGAGGAGTTAGCTCAGTCTGCCCCTGAATTAGACCAAAACAACCAACTCATCTCATTGTAGTCAAAGATCGAAAACTCTAGTCATTTCCAACATGAGCAAACCCTTCTGCCATATCCAGAGCACAGTAGCCTATCTTTGTTAGCAGCCTGGTTCTCAAAGACAAAGAGAAAAAATATCAGAACACTCACTCCACATTCCTTCCTTCAATGCCAACAAATCAGAGGAGAATCATTCCTCCTTCCCTGGAGGAGCAGTGACTCAGGGGGAGGAGAGGGACAGGGTGTGGTTCATACTTTGGTGCAGTGGTTAAGTAAGATAGGTGGCACCTATCTACTATTACTATCAGCCCCCATGGGGGGCTGTCATGGAGAAAAGGGGGAATTTATATTACAGAAGTAAAAAAATCCCAACCATACTATTATATTATTATTTTTATTTGCTTTTAGGGATGACATTAGTTTTATATTAACATAGGAAGTTACATACATGCTCGTAGTAATGATTCAACTGCATGGAAAGTGAGAGAGACATGAGAAGCCATATTCCCGTAGTGGTGGTAAGAGTACATATTGATCCAACTTTGCAAAAGAATAATAGTAGCATATTTTTCAACCAAAAATATGCTTTCCCCTTGCTTTAGCAAACATACTTAAAGGAGTTAAATATTAAAGGGAAACACAATACTTGCAAGTTTATGTAATTAGGAGAGGGACAGAGCACATGGTCTATAAAAGACAGAAAAATCTTCTATATAAAGTATGACTTTGGCCTTGAATAACAATGCCATTCCTCAGCCTGAGTTTCTTTTTTAACCTGAGTCCTGCTTGCAGCCATTTTGCTGTTTTTCTTTCATCTGCAGGTCATTTCTCCTCAAAGAATAATCAGGCTTTCCAGGAACTACTCACATATTCAAAAATTTCGAAAAAATGTTCTGTCTCAGCATTGTCTTCTTGATAGCCTTTAGCAAGAAATAGTTACAAAATCAAATGAAAAAAAGAAAATGACTGCCATAAGAGAAGATGTTTTAGTGTCAGATATCCTAAAGAACTCTGGATATTAATGTTATGTTTAATTTATGTAGTAGTCCTAACACTTATCCACTATGCTGTGATTGTGGCTGGTAAGTGCCAGTCTTTAGAGCTAATTCATTTAGAATACATTGAGAAAATTTTCTGTGGACAGCAATAGCTGAGGAAAATTGAATTCTTGAACTTTCTGTCAGAGCACCAGCTCCACACCTCTTATATATTAACCAAGAGGAAGCTGATAAGTTGTTACATCCTAATTTAGGATATTAGGATAACAAGTTATCCCAATAACTTGTTACATCCTAAATTACACCCTAATTTGTTTCAGGGAAGTTTTTGGTTGCACAGGACATCAGTCCAACTGCAGCGGTGTGCAGTGTGGCCAACACATGATAGTAGTGCTCAGGCAGGTCTCAGTCCCCCTCAGAAGTCAGTCCTTCCTCACCTGGACAGCTCCCTCGCAGCCACACCACCTGAATACCCCTCATTGTTTTGCCTGTCTGGTTAATCATCTTCCGGATTCAGCAGCCATTGTTCCCAGAGAGAGCCCATCCTCATGAGAATCAATGACTCTAGAAGGACGGAAGTCAGTGTGTGGCTGCTTCTTCAAAGAACGTGATAGATTTTGTGAAGATAATATCTTCGTTGTGGAAAAGGAGTAATTGTTTCTGAGAGGATATCCTTTAATCTTTAGTAATAGCATCCATATGTCAATAAAGGAAAGGAGACTGGAACCTAGCACATGGGGAAAGTCACTTGTTTAATGTCACTTGACATCCTAAGTTGAACTAGAAAGGGGAGATTGAGGTCTTTTTTTTTTTTTTTTAAGATTTTATATTTTTATTTGACAGAGAGAGACACAGTGAAAGAGGGAACATGAGGGGGAGTGGGAGAAGGAGAAGCAGGCTTCCTGCTGAGCAGGGATCCCTATGCGGGGTTCCATTCCAGGACCCTGGAATCATGACCTGAGCAGACACTTAACGACTGAGCCACCGAGGCACCCTGATATTTTTATCCATAGAACACTTCCAAGAATTTCATATACTTAATCTGATTTAAGGCTAATAAAATATTCAACATTTCTACTTTAAAAAAATATGTAAACCTCATAGTCTGAGCATATAGCAAGCACATTTATAAACACTTGTGTTTTTTCCAAGGAAGCAGATTACTTCTTATATCATCCTTCATCCTCAGGCCAGTATAGAGGATCAAGAATAGGTATCAAGGAAAATTCGCTAGTAAAGAAAACTCTTCATCCTATAGTCTAAATGATCTCTCCTAGTAGAATTCTTTTCTCCCCAGCTCTCACATCATATCAGGATCACCTTAATATTCTTTGCTGGGATATGAAATCACCTTTTGGAGCAGAGGAACAGAAAGTTATTTTTATAACATGTTGCCCCAAATCTTTGTCTCATTTTTTTTCTATAATCCTTAAAATAAAAAATAAAACATATATTTCACTTGGGCTTTATCAGAATGGCGGGATACATATACCTTGGCTGATAAATGATTATGCCATCCTCTTTCACAGTATGGAATGTTTTTCTATGTATATTCTACCTTGTGGGTTCATTTTCCCTATCTCAATGTGCATTTCTTAAGTTTTCATACCTTATTTTCAGCCGAACCAAACATTGTACTGATGCAAATTTATTATTATAAGCATTGTGGACCAGAGCATTAGGGCCATCTCATGATGGCCAATTACTAACTTTCCTTAAGAGTTCTGTTGAGCATCTGTTGAGCTAGATGTTAAGATGATAGAACTTCTGATCCAGTGGTCTTCCCATTAATGCCCCATTATGTCAGCATTATCTGGATGTGAGCAGATACCTAACTAATGGACTTTGATTAACATTATCCTAAAAGTATCACCTTCTTTAGATGTGAGATCAAAACCTAGCTTAGAGAGTCATTTAAGCTCTCAAAGCCTACATTTTCCTTTCTATAAAATGGAAATAACAACACATATATCAAAAGGTTTTAGTAATAGTTGAATTAGAACATATGGGAAAAGAAGCCAGACATGGGAACCTGGGTGACTCAGTTGGTTAAGCAACTACTTTTAGCTCGAGTCATGATCAAGTCCTGCATCCGGCTCCCTTCTCAGTGGGGATTCTGCTTCTCCCTCTGACCCTCTCCCCTCTCATGTTCTCTCTTTCTCAAATAAATAAATAAAATCTTTCTAAAAAGCCAGACAAAAAGTATACATACTATGTATGTAGACTACATATATACTATAATTTATTTTCATCATCAAGAAGGCAAAACTTTAAGCATAGAGATTATATCTATATGGATACTCCATGAGTTGGTCATGCATGGTTTCAGATTGCCTTTAGATCTGGGTTTTTGTAGTGGTTTTCAAGGGACTTTAGTAAGTTCAGATTCCTACAATCAGATCACGCTTCTGCTTTGCTTCTTTATAGAAATGCAAAGGCCTTAGAAATGTGCTAAGAATGAAAATGCTTACTTTGGTTCCCAATTATACCTTGCAAGATAAAGGACATTAATTTAAGACTTGTTATGCTTAGCTCCTTTGGAGAAAGGGTGTGGAGAGAACTAATGTTTATTGATCCTGCATTATGTGTGAAACTCATTACATATGTTCATGTAAAAAAAAAATCTTAGGTTTGTTGAGTTATAACTTACATAAAGTGAAAGTCTATGATGAGGTTTCACACATATGTAAAGCTATATAACTGCTACAACAATTGAAATAAACTCTATATATCACCCTAAAATTTTCCTTGTGCCCCTTTCTAACTGACCTCCTATCTGTACTTTCAATCACTGGCAATCATCTATCTGATTTCTGCCTAAAGTTTTGCCTTTTCAATGATGCCACAGAAAAGAAATTACATAGTACATAGACTTTTTGTCTGGCTTTTTAGAAAGATTTTATTTATTTATTTGAGAAAGAGAGAACTTGAGAGGGGAGAGGGTCAGAGGGAGAAGCAGACTCCCTGAGCAGGAAGTCGGATGCAGGACTTGATCATGACTTCGAGCTGAAAGTAGTGGCTTAACCAATTGAGTCACCCAGGTTCCCATGTCTGGCTTCTTTTACCATATGTTCTAATTCAACTATAAATAAATAAATAGTCACCTTTCAATGTATGTGCATGCATGCAACACACACACTCACATAAACAAATATCAGCAACCCAATGGCTAAGGTATTTATATTTATTTATATTTATTCATTCAAAATACCTACTGTGGGTCTTAATCTGTGCTGGGACCTAGGGACCAAGGGATGATTATATGTAATTTCTGTCCTCAAGAACCTCATAAAGTAAAATGATCAAAAGACATGTATGGTGAAGTTGGCACTTCTATGTGAGCCCAAAGAGTTTCTGGGCAAGCAAATGCTCTTCATGTACTGTATTCCATAACCAACCTATGCATAACAGTAAGGCACCTTGAGGCTGTGTCTTTATTACTATTGTGTTAAAGTGCAACATACTTGAATTTCTAAGGAGGAAAAAAACAGTAATCTTAAAGGACATTTGGTTGCTAGAGAAAGAAACAGAAAAAGATAGGAGGTCTGGGGTGACTCTGTTAGAGTCAATTAATCTTATTTTAATAAAAACAAATATATACCCTAACGCTAGCTTAAAATTTTTACTGGAAAATTGAAGAATTTTTTTTACAAAATATTGAAGTTCATAAGTTTAGTAAAGCAGAAACGGCTATATTTTTCACGATTGCAGATGATGGTATATCTTCTATATAGGCATTGGGATGTTTATTGATGGGCTGGTAATGAATGAGCAGTAGTGACTAAGTAACATCAGTGGGCCAGAACTTTGCAAGGAATTGTTTAAAATATAGTGAGAGTCTGGGGCACCTGGGTGGCTCAGTTGATTAAGCGATTGCCTTTGGCTCAGGTCAAGATCCCAGAGTCCCGGGATCGAGTCCCACATCAGGTACCCAGCTCCGTGGGGAGTCTGCTTCTCCCTTTGACCTTCTCTGCTCTCAGGCTCTCTCTCTCTCTCAAATAAATAAATGAATAAAATATTTTAAAAAATATAGTGGGAGTCCTATAAGAGTTAACTTCTTTTCCTGAAGCATGAAATTCAATTACTTATTTGATCTAATGCTAACCTATATCTCAACTTCATCTCCTATTAATTATGGGCCAGAACCGGTCTTGAACTCTTTGTACCATTTAATCCTTTCAGCAATCATTTGTAGTAGTTATTACTATTTTTCCTTTTTAGGGATGAGAAATCTGAATCCCAGAAATATCAAGTGATTTACTAAGATGACACAACTAGTAAGTAGGAGACATGGAATTTGAACTCAAGCAGTCTGTGTCCTGATCCTCACCCTTGCCTCTAGGAGAGACAATGATATGATAAGAGCTTAAATAGAGACACAACTAGAGGGCAGAAACTATGTATGCATCTTCTTGCTTAGTCCTCATAGTAACTTTTTAATTTACTTACTATTACTATCCTAATTTTATATATGTAATGAAATGTCCAAGGAAAGATAAATAGTAATTGTCACATCCCAGGAAAATCTACCACTAGAGTTCAAAAGAGTTATATTTCTCAAGCTGAGACATGCTGATGCAGGTATCTAAAAGTCTTTTCCAGCCCCCAAATTCACTGATTTTAAGTGGGAGTTTCTGATTTCTATAGCTGGTAGGGCGTAGACTCATATTGGTGACAAGTTTAGAGATGTCCTAAAGCCAGGCACAGAAATTCAAAGATCAACATTTCTATCCCACTTCTGGGCATTATGGAAATTCTCCCTTATTCTTATCAGCTTCCCTATAATCTTGCTTGAGCTGAGCTTAAACTGAGTGGATTTTAGCCTGCAGGAATATCCTAGCAGGCTGGAGGAACCTCGTAAATTTTTATTCTCTAAGCAATGTTAGCATGAAGTCTTAGAACTCATTCCCTCCGTGTATATGGCATCAGTCAATAATTAGAAAGGGAAAGCCAGAAAACAGAGAATATTCACATTCCCAACAATTAAAATCACAACAGTCTTTGTTTAACCATTTGAATGACAATAGAAACACCTATCATTCGATCAATAGAGTTCATAAATATTGGGTACCTCCAATAGATCATATACTGTTCTAGGCTTTGGCAATAAAAATAAGAGGCTGTTCTATATCTCAAGGAACTACCATTTCAGGTGAAAGAGAGAGACACCTAAGTAAATAGATGTAAATTTACATTCATGGTAATACATATACAGAGGCACATGGAAACTACCTTGAAGGAGAGAAAGTACACTGTGATAGGCTGCAGGAGAGAATGGGAGTGAGGGAAGGATCAGGAGTTTTTTCCCAGAAGAGCTGGCAAATGAGATGGGTTTTGCAGGCATGAGGGGAAAACAGGCTGATTTTAGATATAGCTATAGATATAAAGAGACAAAGTCCCAGAGAAAAAATTAAGTGCACACACATCTTAGTTATCATGGAGTTCATCTGAGTGAACAACTAGACAACATTTAGGGCACAAAATGTCCTCCATGATCTGACCCCTGGTTACTCCTTTTCTGGAAGCTCTTCCTGTTGCACCAGGGGTAAACAACCATCCATGCCTCTGGATGCATCATTCCCTCTGCTTGAATGACCTTTGCTGCTCACAGAAGGGAAGGAGCCACACTCATCCTTAAGGTTGCAGAGTATCAAGTACCTGGTTAAAGAAAACTTCCCTGATTTTCATTCCCCCAAATAATTGATCATTCTTTCCCTTGACATCTCTGTTTCTAGTACATACATCAGCTGCTCCCTAACATTATATAATTTTTAAAAATTGAATGCCTGTCTTCCTTACCATGCCATAAGCGACTTGGACGTTGGCACAGAATCTGAATTAATGCCAGCAATGTGATGGAGTTGGCACATATGAGCTCAGGAGAACTGAGTGTTCATAAGAATTCTGTGGGCCATTTGCTTGAAATAATCTATGGTGGGAGTAGTTACACTATGGAAATTGGCAAATACTATAAGAACACTTTTTCATTTGTTTGTTTCCAGAGCTTCGATTTACCAGATCCCAATAACCATATTTCCTAGGTCTTGCTCATTATGACAAACAGAAAGATGTTAAAAAATGTTTGTTGGATAAATAAAGCAAGTAATATTAGAGCACGTTTTAAAGTAACACATCCAAGTTTTAATGATTTAAGTTAAATAAAGTTAGTGCAAAATATAAGAATAAATAGAAAATTAAGTGAGTAGAGAAACCTCTCTGTGCTCTGTGAGTTCTGAAAAAGGACCCTAAATTTTCAGAGAGGATATAGAGTGGTAATTATAGAGTGGTAGATAAAAATACTATTTAAGAGTCAGTTTTCGTGTAATTAAAAAATATTTAATTCCTACCACACAGAATTTTGCAAAGATAAAATATTATATGTGAAAATGTTTTATAAAATATATAGCATATGCACTGCAGTTGTTACTGTAGGATGAAAAATAATTGATACAGGCTTTATATGTATGTATGTTTATTTGTACTTGAAGACGTTCTTTACTCCAGGAACAAAGGGTATATGCTATCTGAGAATGGGTAAATTTCATTGTTTCTGATGAGCATATTCTCATCTATTTCTCAAAATTCTTCTTAATATGCAGCACAGAAGAACAAGAAGTCCAATCCACATCCAAAGACGCATCTAAAGATCATCTAAATCATGTATGGTGACACTCAAGGTACAATTCAGTCAGAGGAAAATTGTTTTCCAGCTGTGAACCTGAGAAACCAAACAAGTTATGTGTTTCCAAAATACAATGTAGGAGGGGTGGGGAGCAGACACAGGATAGACACTTTCATCCCAAAAGGGGGAAAAAATAGAAAAATAGAAAGGAGTAATGGGTCCTAAGTAAGTCCGAAACTTAAGTAGGTGAACAAAATTTAACTTTAAACTTCTAAAACAATCCTCTTTGGCTTGATGCTCTGAATTCTAGGCCCCTCGGGGTGATAGCCTCCTGCCCCCAGGGCTTGGTGGGAAGACTTCACAGCCACATTCTGCCTGGGCCTCAAGGTTCTGTGAGAGTGCCATTCTGCACCTGTGACTTTCTGGCCTGAGGTTCCAGCACTGCAGTGGTTCTTTAAAACCTAAGTGGAGGCTGTCATACTCCCAGGGCTTTGTGCTCCAGGTAGCTTCCTTGGCAGCCCTGGTGATCTCTAAATTACCTATAGGGTCATTCTTCTATTGTCTTGAAGAATAATTCCTGTCCTCTACTGAGAAGGTTTGTCAACAATAATCTCCTTATCTAATGGCCTCCTGGCCACACCCTGAGTGTTCTCACTTTTTGCAATATGGATATGCTAAGAATTTTCCAAATCTTTAAGTTTGCTTCCTTTTTGCTTAACAATTCCAACTCTTTGCTTCTTCTAGTATTTTAGTATAAGGAATCAGGAGCCAAGACTCTATTTCAATTTTTGCTTAGCAATTTCTATAGCTAAATATCTAATTTCAGCCCTTGAAGGTTCTTCCTGCTATAAAACACTAGGACACAAATACATTTCAGCCAAGGTCTTTGCCGCTTTGTAACAAGGATTGCTTTGCCTCCAGTTCTCAATAACATACTCTTTCTTTCTGTCTGAAACCTTGTCAGAATGGCCCTTACCATCCATATTTCTACCTTTATTGTGTTCATTATTGTGGAAGTATTCTCTGAGAAGTTGGAAGCTTTCTTTACAGTTCTCTTTTCCTTCAGAACTCTCTTCAGAATCACCTTTAAAGGTCCAATCAGAAGGATGTAGGCTTTTTCTAGAATACACCTCAAATGCCTCCAGCCTCTATCCATTATCCCGTTCCAAAGAAGCTGCCACACTTTGAGACATTTGTTAGAACAACATCCCACTTCTTGGTAACAATTTCTGTCTTAGTCTGTTCAGGCTGTATAACAAAAATACCATAGACCAGGTGGCTTAAACAACAAATATTTATTGCTCCCAGTTCTGGAAAGTCCCAGCTCAAAGTGCTGGCAGATTTGGTGTCTGGTGAGGGCCCACTTTCTGGATTATAGACAACTGCCTATTTTCTGACTGTGTCCTCATATAGAGTGGGGGGAAGGGGACACTCTAGGTATGATTTCATTAGGGCACTAATCCTACTGAGGAGGGCTCCACCCTCACAATGTAACCACTCCCAAAGATCCCACCTCTAAATAGCATCATGTTGGGTAGTAGGTTTTAACATATGAATTTTGCAGAGGAAGGTATTCAATCTATAGCAGCTTTTAGATCCTTTTTTTCTTTTTTTGAGGATTGCTTTTGGATATATTTTTCCTACTAAGTTACATTTCTTCTAGAAAAAGTTTTGGAAATTGACAGCTGTTCCATTTTTCAATCTCTGATATTAAGCCACTTGTTACATTCATCAGTAGCATCTAAAGAGGGGCACCTGGGTGGCTCAATCAGTTAAGCATCTGCCTGCAGTCCCATGCTCATCAGCAGAGAGCCTGCTTCTCTCTCTCCCTCTGTCCCTCTGCTGCTGCCCCTCCTTGTGCTCTCCCCACCCCCATCAAATAAATAAATAAAATCTTTAAAAAATTAAAAAAAAAATACAAACAGTAAAGAGAAGAGTTTGACCAGATGCAACTGGCTGGGAAGAAGCAACCACTTCAGAAGTGCTAAACTGCACTGAAATTCATTATGACAGAGCTTGAGAAATAAATATAAAGTAGTATTTAAATCCACATCTCAAAACTGCAGTCGGTAATAAATATAATGCCAATAGCAACAAATATTTAAATGACAACTTCACATCTCTTCAAATGCAATGTAATGTCCTGGCTATATTATAATGACTTCATTGAACGTAAATGCCTTGATCTGCATTACCAAGATATTTTATACTGGCTTTTGTCATGTGACATACCCAAACAGCTCCATGCCCTTTAGATAGACTCATGCTCACCCATGATTTGGTAATAGGATCTGCCTAAAAAACTGTAAGGTGGTGGGAAAGTACTTTAGGGTCAAAATCTGGATATAAATTTGAAAATTTTTTGTCTTAACACTTTCTGGTTTCAGATTTAGTACCTTTAAAATGAGAATAGTATTATTCATCCTGAATGTGTCTGAGGGTGAGATAATCAAATAAGCTATATTATTAATAAGAAATAAATTCAGTAAGATATTATCGACATCCTCATCATCATCCCTACCAATTTTCTCCTTCTTCTTCCTCTTCGTCTTCCTCCCCCTCCTCCTCCTCTTCCTTTTCTTCTTCATCATCATCATCATCATCATCATCATCACATTTAAGTAATATTGAGGGCCTATGTTTATAACACTAGACTAAGTCTTACCCTGGGTTCAGAAGATCACAGTTGATTTTCAGAATGGAAGATGTTAAAGTGTATTACATAAGCAAACATATTTAACTTATTAAAATGCTGGTGACAAAAACTAAAATGCAAGTGACATTAGTCATGGTTGGGATGTTTACTTCCATAAAATGTGATTTGATTATATAATAATATTCAAAAATATCTAATGAGTCATATAACAATAGTTGCAGCAGATAAATCTGTAAAAGCCCCAGGTTTTCATGGCTTAATACAGTAAGGGTTTGTTTTCTATTCATATTATAGTTGCTATAAGTTGGACGGGGACGAAGGTTGGTTCTGCGCCACACAATTATTGAGTGTTCCGGGAATTCCATCTAATGACTTCATTAAGCTCTAGAGTCTTGGAGTGTCCCATTGGAACTGTATTAATCAAGCTGGGAGGTGGAAAGAAAAGAGAAATCATGGAAGGTGGCACAGGAGAGTGCAGGAGTCAGGCCTGGAAACTGTATGGGCCAATTTCATGCCATTCCCATTGGTCCGAACTTGGCCCATGGTAGCTCCTAATACCCAAAGATGCTGGAATATGGAGTCCACCTATATGTTCAGGTGGAAGATATGGAATTTGGGTGCCGGCAAGGCAGTCTCTGCCACAGGGTTCTAACATATAAAGCAAATCATGAATTTAACTGAATGAAAGACAATGCACAATTTAATAGTGTCAAAATCATCTGTGATACTAGAAAAATACTGTATGATCTATTCTCCCCTTTCTTACACATGTAAAAATTAACAACACTTTGATGATGGTCTTCTAATTAGTATATACCTCTGGGGAATGAAATTCTAGATAAAACCCTTAGTTTTCTCTCCTCCATGTGCATGTGAAGACCATGTTTCATAAAGATTAAGCTAAGTACTCTCAAGAAAAACATTAAGGCAACCAGACCCTTCTGAGGCTTGCTCTCTTTCTAGATATAGATATGGATATAGATGTTCTGGTAGGACTTTTAGTGTTAAAAAAATGACAAGCTTCCTCTGAGGTAGTTAGCTCAGGTCCAAAGCAGCTTCTCTTCAAAGTTATATCAAGAACATGAGAGGTCTTCCAGTTTCTTTAGAGGTCCCTTTTGCCTTTTTATCTTACAAAACTTGAACTCATGACTGAATCCTTTCAAACATACTGTTAATTTTTGACAGGATCCCATCAAATGTCAATTTACACTTTATATCCCATCATAAGCCCAACCTGACCTTACATCCCATTTGATTCTGTGGCCTGTTTATAATGTGTTCTGACCTGTGAAAATCTCCCCCTTACCATATCCTGGCATTAGGAATGCCCAGAACTGCACTAGAATCCTCTAACAGCACTCGGGAATTCTGTCAGTATTATTACTTCATCACATGGAACCTAACTTTTCATACTTTAGTGAGCATGGTTGTCAAGAATTCCAAAACTGGGACGCCTGGGTGACTTAGTCAGTTGAGCTGCTGCCTTTGGCTTGGATCGTGATGCCAGGGTCTTGGGATCGAGTCCCACATCAGGCTCCTTGCTTGGCCAGCAACCTGCTTCTCTCTCCAACTCTGCCGACTTGTGCACTCTCTCTCTCTCCGACAAATAAATAAATAAAATCTTAAAAAAAAAAAAATTGCCAAACGGTTTTCTCTGAGGGTAATATGAGAAAGAGGAAGGAAGTTAGGAAGTGAAGAAAGATGGAAGAAAGGAAGAAGGAAAGATCCGCCCTGCCTAGTTCACAGGATCAAATGCAGATGATACTGGTGCGATAATGTAGGTTTGTGTAACCTAATTCCATCAACTATTTTTATACTTTTGCTTTGAGGAAACAAAGCAGGTGGCAAATTGTCATACTGCATTTTTTCCCCATGGAGCCTTCTGTATGTGTGAACCTATATTCCTTGGAAAATGTAAAAGATTTAGTTAGTCAATGGAAGCACCAATCTAATACCAATCTAATTCCAGAAGTTTGAGTTCATTATTATTTAATGCCTTAGGGTACAGGAGACAATTTGGATTTAAGATATATACCAAAAGACAGTATGTTTATACATTAAAACAGCCAATTGTTATCCTTAAATTCCATTAAATTTTCAGTGTTTACTGTTGCCTTAACACATCATTAAATTATGAATACACTTATTTAGATGCCACAGACCTCAAGAAAAATGCTTTGGTGTTTGAAGGGTGTTATTATTTTCATTATTAGAAATTTTGTTAAAATGTATTCAAGTAAGATGTCTGAAATGCTTACAGAATTGATTGGTTAATTTATCAACATGAGCATATTTTAAATTAATAAACTTCCTAGTTAAATTACTTGAATACATTCTTATTTTGACTTGTTACAAATGAAAGTTTTGCACATGTTGAGGATAGATATGAGACAAGACATTCTTTAAGTCAAGAACATTACAGTACTATTGGGGAGATTATTCTGTTGAGTACCATTTGTCAGTTACTAAGAATCTAATGGCAAATGAAACACTTAATTTACATGTGCTTGTCTTGTCTCTCCTACTAGGATATAAGTTTCAGAAGGCAATGAATGTGTTTCACAACTTTCTTTCCCTTTTTAACCACTCTTAATATTCTCAAAAAAAAAATGCTATGTATTTGTAGCCAACAAAATAATAGTTGAAGAAGGTAAAAAAAATAAGTGAATAAATACAAAATAACTTTCTATAGAGAGGGATATCAATACCAAGAAAGTTCCATTCACCCAGGGTAATGTCTCTACACACACAGTTCAGGGGCAAAAGGTTCTGTTTTTCCTAAATCTTCTTGATACATGGCTGTTATTAGTTTGCTATATAAATGATTGGAAAATCTCACAGAGGCAAGTTGCTTTTAGCTGTGAATCTTCAGACACTTTAATGTTTCCAAATGAATTCAAAGTGCTGTTAGAAATGTCATTAAGTGGTTATCCATGGGCTGTGGGATTCATGGTTTAATATTTATTTATGCACTTATTCTTTTATTTTTGGGCAAAGGGAAACAGATATACCCATTCTTTGTGACACATGGTGCAGACACATGAAAAGATTCATTGATAATAATTTCAGGGCACATGATAGAGAAACTCATTGTTTTTCCATCAAGAAATACTCTGGAACCAACAGAACTTGACACACTGTGAAAAGCATCCTCGATAAGGAAACACCACCCCTGTTATCTTCTACATATAGAAAAAGGGAAACAGGGAACATCTAGGTGAATATAATAATGGAAGCCTCCTGACAGAGAAAATGACCTTTAAAAAAAGGGCCAAATCTTGTGCGCTCAGTCTGTGATATCTGCTTGTTCTTCCATCGATTTATCTCAGACCTGTACAGCCAGCTTCTTGCTTAACTGCTGAAAGGGAGAAAGGAATGAGTGTCCAAGGCCACCCACATTTGTGTCCAGGCATGCATGCATCTTCCAGATTCTCCATAATCCTCATGTATCATTTTCTTTTTTATATATGAGCAATTATCTAATTTATAAAAAGATGCAACAATATTTAAAATGAAACAAAATATAAATTTCCAAACAACATCAAAAAGTGACTGTATGTAACCATACTCAGCTCACAACAGAGCAAATGGATAAGAAGAATATTCGTGCTATTAGCGTTTTGCTAATATGAACTGGCAACAGAAAAAGCCAGAAAAGGAAGACAGAGAAACACCATCTTTTAAGAATTAGAACCGAAGGGCCCCATAATCATCAATGTTGTAACTATGGTTAGAAATGTACATGATGGGTACTCCAGCAATCTTCTGGATCCTTCCTTTAAGGTCCCGATGGACTGTGGCCACAATGTAACACTTGTGCTGAGTTACTCTCTGTACTAAGCAGTCATCTGCATAGGTTCCCTTGTGTGTGCATGGTAATCTTTCAAATCTTAGATCCTTGTTAATCTTTAGAGCCACTCAATACTTTTGTCCCAGTTTCTCAGTTTCTGCCATTACACAGTCAGTTATACAAAGGATACACTTGGTGTAAAGACAGTCCATCATTGACTGTACTAAATCAAGTTTGGCTTTAATGGAAAAGTTGATAAAGTTGGTGTCAACCAGGATGTGGTAAGGTGGACCCAGCTGTGTGTAATATTGGAAGAATAAGCAAGAAGGATGTTGGGGGACGTCTTTTTCTTTGAGTGCATTAGAATCTTTCTTTTCTTTTCTTCCTTTTTTTTTTTTAATATTTAAATCTGTCCTTCTCTTTAAGCCTCTGATCTTGGAAACTAAGCATTCGCTTCATGGTTGCATACTTTCTTGTTTTCTTTTGCTTCCCCATGTTCATGCTATACGCTTGTTTCTTTCATGTATCATTTTCTTAACAAGAAAATATAATTTTTTATTTTGTTTTTACAAGGCACATGAAATCTTGTAGGATACTTGTTCAAATCCCTTTCACAAATGCATCATTCCATTTTATCCTTAGGACAACCTTTTAAAAGTAGCCCTAAACAAGTCTTACCCTGATTCATAGCTGAGGTAGTGAAGGAATTAAAGTGTCTCAAAGTCACTATATTCTTCAAAGTTAGCTCTGGAACTGAGCCTAAGCCTACCAATTAAAATTGTGTGTGTGTGTGTGTGTGTGTGTGTGTGTGTGTTGTACACTTTCCTTGGAAATCTTCATACTGATTATGAGAATAACTAATATTCTATTTTCCTTTAGGTTTTGTAGATGAGAAATGAAGGTTAAGATGTGTGTGTGTGTGTGTGTGTGTGTGTGTGTGTGTGTAAACATACCACAATTCTTTATATTTACATTTAGCCCTGGCAAAAAGTCAGAGGAAGGAAACTCCTTAGAATTAGAATATTTAGTTTATAGAATATAAAGTCAGCCATCTAAGTACAGAAGAAAAATAAGAGTTATACTGACTGCTTCTGAGAGGACATGAGAATCAAACGGTCAATGAAGTGTAGCTGTTATCAAGACCAGTTTAACTTCTCTTTTTATTTTATTGTCACATTTACAGATTTAGAGCATTCAGAACCATGCATAAACACATTATGTAAAAGTAAGTAATTAAGTGGCTAGTGACTATAGTAGCATTTTATGTTAACTGCATCCTTAAAGTAAATGTTACCATATTCCAGCTTTTCTTGAGAATAACTTCAGTGATTTCAATTAGCTCATTTCAGTAATTTCTCATGATGCACCCACGTGGTGGAAAAGAGTGAGAACCACTGGACATGAGCTTGAAAACACTGCTGAGCTTTCCAGTTGTAAGAATCAGGAGAGACCATATTTTGCTCCTGTCATTTCTGTCACATAGGGTCTATATAAAAATCAAATAAGACAGCATTGGTGAAATACATTAATCCAAAAGCATAAAGCATTTCCTTTACAAGGAAAATTAAAACACAGATTGGAAACAAAAAGGCTCTATGAGCGAAATCATTAAAATTAAAAGCTAGTTTAGTAAGGATTTAAAGAAATTTAATGATGTAATATAAAAACTAAATTAAAGCATCTAAAAGTAAACAAGATTTGGTAAGACCCTTAACTCAGTTATTGGAGGTGTAAAACTGCATCTAAGCAAAAATGGTAAGAACAAAGTTAATTGAAAAGTGGAAGGTGCTTAAACAGAAAATGATAAGCATCAATGATAGAACTAAACTAAACACCAATGATAGAACAGGCCAAAACAACAGGAAAAAAAGCAGTTCAGAAGGAAAGTCTATACCAAACAAACAAAAAAAAAGTCACAGTTAAAGTACAAAGGCAGTTATTTTTGTCCTTTCATTTATTCAACGGTACTGACCGAAAGTAGGTGTGACAAGAGTGAGTGAAGGCAATGTACTGCTCTTGTGGAGCTTACTTCAGAGAGACAGGAGGTAGATCTGAAATAGCTAAAGACATACACATAAAATGTATGCCTCTGGCACTGCCTTTGAGACACATACAATACCCCCACTTCCCTCTTCTCCAGACACTGCTGTAGCGACCAGCTGGATGAGGGTTGGTACCAGTTGTTCTCAGGTGCAAACCGGCAGCACCTTGCATTTGCACAGGCACGAGCCCAGTGAGGGACAGTGTGTGCCTACAGGGCCATCCTTGACCAAAAGTCTGGTCTGGTGCTGATGTGGCATTTCCAAGAGATGTCACGCTAAACTTCTCAGCAGGCCCCCTGGGATTAAGAACCTGCTGTAGTAATGGCCAACCTGATGATGTAGCATTGTCTTGACTTGCTTTCCTGTGCTTTTTGAATCTCTTCTATCATTCACTTTACAGATAAGAATCATCAAGGTTCAGGGTGCCTAGGTGGCTCAGTGGGTTAAGCAGCTGCCTTTGACTCAGGTCATGATCCCAGGCTCCTGGGATCGAGCCCCAGATCTGGCTCTCTGCTCAGTGGAGAGCTTGCTTCTCCCTCTCCCTGCCGCTCTGCCTACTTGTGCTCTCTCTGTCAATAAATAAAATAAAATATAAATAAATAAAATTTAAAAAAAAAGAATCATCAAGGTTCAAAGAGGTTATGTCATTTACTTAAGGTCCCCCTGTTCGTAAGGAAAAACAATACTTGTCTTAAATGCCTTGCTTCAGAACTTAAGCCCTTCAATTTTTTTTTCTTCTTCTGTCTGTCCCTAAATAGGCTTTCCTTTCTCCATCCCCTCCGATAACTTCAAGACACTTGTGCCCCTTCTGATGTGAAGATGTCAGTAGTAATTACTTCTTTTATAATTTTCAAGTATATTTATATGGAAAAATATTACTCCAGAGGGCAGAAGTGTAATCCAAAGGAGCTAATCTCTAATGGTAGAACTCCAGGCATCTTTATTCCTGAAATTGGACAAGTCTTTCCTTCCCTCAAATTCATAATCACAGTATGTAGATGGCCACTTAGGTAGTTCCACACAGGCCCCTATAAAGCCTCCCCAGTAATAAAAATTAAAAATAATAGTCACTCCCATCTTGGGTTGGTTTCAAGTACATCGATAGAACAACTTATAGAACTGTCATACTTTAGGGAAAATTGCAGAAATCAGTGTTTCCAGTCATTTGCTAACTGAGCCAGAAATTATAATGGCATGCCAAATTAGACTGAGCTGTAAAAAGAAGATGTTCACATTATTCTTCTCTGCCCTCACCATATGCATAAGAAGCTGAAAAGCCAGTCATTTTTTTTTTTTTTTTGGCCTTACTAAACTTTTTTTTCAAGTCTTTTCCACTCTTGGAGATACATTTTTGCTTCATTTATTTTCCCTTGTACCCAATCACCTTGCAGCTGCAATAGCTTGTGGCCCTCTAGAGAAAGTGGGATTGGACTCCTTTCTGCTCACGGAATGATGGAAGGAAATATATAGCTGAACTCTTTACCCCCACCTTATCCCTTCCCCTGTTGCATTTTTTAGTCCTCTGTGTTTTATAAAGTTCTTCAAAATAGAGAACATGCCGCTCATTTGGCAGAGGTGATAGGAATAGGCCATGTTTTGTTGGTTTGTTTGTTTCCCCTGAAGTTCATCCTTGTTGCTGTCTGGTTTGATGTGAGAAACATGGTCTCTCACTATGCAGGCGTCCTTCTGCCTGTTAGGACATTGCTGGCAGCTCTGGCCATGACGGAGTCCCCTAGCCTCCTGCTGGGAAGATGACATGCAAGTGACCTACTGTTTTCTGGCATGAAAAGGGCCTCTTTCATGCAGGCCAGAGGGCAATAACCAAGGGAGGAATGTTAGAGCCATGTTTGAGACACAGGAATGGCACAGACGTGACCAGTTCCTTAAAGTAGAAAACCTAAAACACATGCCCCAGCCGATGAGCATTTGCGTTCCCAAATCACAACCCTTGAACTCAAAAGCATTCATACCCAGAATTTACTCTAGGGACAATCCCAAGGACTCTGGGATTCCAACAAGGAATCAAATGGCATCCGGTCCTTAAGAGATTACAGCAGCTAAAGATTTCGTAGACTGGATTTGAAAATTCAGAATGCATTTTGCTTTATTAAGACCATTAGGTTTGAGGTCTGGTTTTAACATATTAACCTATAATAGTTTCCTTAAACTATAAAGAAATTAAATAAACCTCTAAGGAGAATTTAAGTCTAAATTCCATATTCTGGCAGGAATAAAAAGATGGAAGAAGGTAATTCCATTTTCTTTTCCTGAGCTCAAGGCCAATAAACAAGATTTAAAATGATAGTTTATCTCAGAACACAAAGCCCCAATTTCATTTTTCACTATCTCCTTCCTTCTTTCTTATGCTAGTACAGTTGCCCCAGAGCTCCTATTTGGAGAACAAGACCTGTATCTTCATGATACAAAATTACTATTCTCCTTCTTCTTTCCACCAAAGTCTCCAATTTTCACAGAGTAGCTAGTCTCAGTTGTACATGAGGGGGAAAGTAAGTTGATTAAGCTGACTCACTATAATATGAATGATGGATGGAAAGTTTGATCTCCCGGAGACATTAGCATTTAAGTGTATATTCTCCCTCATTTAACTTTTTACCTCAGTGATTCTCAAACTTGTGTTGGAGGCATCATACGCCTTTGGAAGGATTCACGTTTTCAAAGACTTCTGAAAATACATCTCTCCACCTGCAAGGGTGAGAAGATCGTGCTTGGAGAAACACTGTGCTAGTTCAGGGACTCTCAAGGCAGGGAAGTGGGGAGCGAGGAGGAAGATGTCTGGCAAGATGGCGAGGCATGTGGAAATTGTGCCAGTGTGTATTTTAAAAAGATTTAAGCAATATTGAAGAATAACCTCACATTTTAAAAAAAGGTACAATTTCTATAATCCAGATTATATACAGTCAAATTTTATTCTAAAAATCATAAAGAATATGTAAAAATGCCGTAATTCTCAGGTAAGGAGATGTCTCTTTAGGCATTTATTGTGATACAAGCCAGTGTTGAGCATCCATCTGGTGACCGGTAACTTAGTTCATATCAAAGTGAGGTGAAGCAGAAGTGCCCAGAAGAACCAAACAGAAGTCCGGTGTTTGGTTCAGAAAGCCACCTGGACCAACTCTGGCTGGGACTCTAGAAAGCTGGGATCCATGGGCTCCATAGTTTCTCCCTTCAATGATTGTAACCACCTAAAAGAAATAATTCAGACCACTCCCATAGTGGCCATAGCATTTATTCAACAGTATACTGAATATCTATGTTCTTCATAATTCTAGACACAGGGAATACATTTTGTTCTGTTTCCTGGGCTTCACAGACAAAGAGAAGTGTTGGATGTTGATAGATACCACGCAAAAATGTAAGCATAAAAAAGTGGTATAATAGGAAAAGTGATATAATAGGAAATGCAAGGTGTGAGAGTGGGGATTATTTTCATTTACCTGATGATTGGGGCTGCCATTTGAGCCCAGGTTGAAGGACAAGAACCTAGCCCCACAAAGAACAGCAGACAGAGTTCCCAGTAGAGGGGACAGCAAGCACAAAAGAATGGGGGCAGGAAAGTTTGGCCTGTAGAAACAGGGAGAAAGCCAGTGTGAGCCTCAGAGAGTAACATGGGTGAGACAGGCCCCATCTGAAGCTTCGTAGACCCAGAAAACAATCCCGTTTTTGTTCCAGATGCCATGGGATGACATGGGTGAGGTTTTAGTAGGGGACTAGCAAGCACTACTATTTAGGAATGACTCTTTATAATTAATTAAATACTTACACATCAGTGCCTGCTCAAATAGTATGTGGATTCCTTGAGAGAACACATCCCAGAAGACCGGGATTATCTTACTGTTCTAGAAAGTGGTGAAGCCAGTGGAAAACTCAGCTTGACTCTTTGGGCCAATGCTTTGCACGCTTGAGCTGCATTGTGCATGAGCCTCTAAGTCTTCTGAGACTGAAAACTCTCTACCTATTTAGCATGCACACTGCTAGTGTCTCTGAACTATCTGAACTATCTTGTCGGCTACCCGCTTTACTATGATCTTCTTTTGGAGTACTTTTAATGGATTTTAGAAGAGTGTTAAATCTCTGCTTTGTAAAGCCTTATTCCTATCCTCAAATTATCTTAATTCATTACCTTCTTGCTATGATAGTTTAATTGAGTGTAGGATATAAAGCTAATTTATTTCACATTTTTGCTCTTAATAGTTTTCACTTTCTTTATGGAAAAAGTAATTACTGAATTTTAATACAATAACTGGAAATTACTTTTTCTAATAACACATATTATCACGTCACCATCTGCAGAAAATACTTTGAAGTACCCCCAACTTTGGGTTACTGGAAATGAGCTTAAAATTGTTAATGCTGGAAAATTGCTAATTGGTTATCTCAGTGCTGGCCTCTTTATTTATTTTGAAATTATACACTTGCCCATGTTCATTGAGAGTAAAATGATAAAATATAGAAAAGAATAAGTAAATATAATCCCAGCATTTAAATGTAAGTATGATTGGCATTTGGTTGGAAGTCTTTAATATATATTTCTAGGTACATATAAACATATACACGCATAAATGCATTTAATACTGTGCTGACATTCTTTTACTCATATATACTCTATTAAATTGAGCCATTTTCTTAAGTCATAGATCAATTACCAATTATTTAAATAATTGGTAAACACACACACCATTTAAATATGGTTCAACATAATATAACAATTTACATATTTTAAAATATTTTATTTTTGAGTTTTCAGTATCTTGAGAAATGCAATTTATACACAATCCAGTGTTTATCTAAATCCATGTAAATAAATTATATTTGTAAACTTGCCTAATAATTTCTTTTGGATCAGTTCTCCATAGTTGAACTGGTGGGCATGGGAAAGAACATACACATTTCTAATGGATGTGATATATATTTCCCTTACACTTACTTGTGCACCAGCAATATATGAGGTTACTCACATCCTCAGCAATATTATTATTCTTTAATTGGCAAACTTTTAAAAAATTTCTTCTTTTTTTTAAGAGAGAGAGCGGGAGAGATAAAGTCTTAAGAGACTTAATCTTAGGGGCCCCTGGGTGGCTCAGGGGGTTAAGCGTCTGCCATCAGTTCAGGTCATGATCCCAAAGTCAAGGGACTAAGCTCTCATCAGGCTCCCTGCTCTCCTGAGAGGCTACTTCTCCCTCTCCTCCTCTCCCTAACCCCGTTCGTGCTCTCTCTCTCTCTTCCCTCAAATAAATATATAAAATCTTGAAACACACACACACACACACTTAATCTGATGCAGAACTTGCCCTCATGACCCTGAGGTTATGACCTATGACCCAAGCCAAAATCAAGAGTTGGATGCATAACCAACTGAACCATCCAGGTACCTGTTTTATTGGCAATCTTGTAGATAGAGACAACAAAAATCTATTCATTTGCATTTCCTTGACTTCTTAATCAAAACAGTTCACCATTTTTCCTCATGTTTTTTCACCATACCTGGCTCTTTAAATTTGTTTGAGTGGCATCTTTCCACAGGCTGCCATGGAGCCACATACTTTGTTCCATTAGCAAAGCATTCTCCAGGCAGGATCATCCCTAAGGATAAGAAAATGAACTAAGCAGGTGTCATGGGACAGTGAGATAACTTTGGGAGTGAGAAGGGGTTCATCATTGTATGTTTGGTAATTTAGTTGTGGTTTGAGGGTCACTAAAAGTCAACCAGCCCACAATATAGATTTTACCAGGCTGTTCACAGATCAGCTTCTCACATTCTCTTTCATAGTCCAGACAGTAATTGAAGACAGGAGGTAAATGAGCAGCTGTAGCATTGCTGAGGACCTTGTTACTTAGTGAGGTCCTGGGATCAGCAGCATCACCTGGAAGCTTGTGAGCTATTTAGAATGGATGTGCCCCCAACCTTGAGATTCAGAATCAGCATTTTAACCAGATCCCCAAAGCAGTCTTACGCATCTTAAAGTGAGAGAAGCCCTAATTTGGAGATAAATGTTGCAGAACCTGGTGGTAGGTAAGATATGGGAAGTAAAAGAGACCATGGGAAAGGAAACCATTGAGTTTCAGTCTTCCTGACAAGGAAAGGTAGTGTTGACTCTACCAGCAGCTGAGATGAGAAGTGAGCTAATGGTCCAAGGAGGTGTGATGAACAGCAAGGGAGCCTGTGGGTCTGACTCTTTGTGATGCAGAATTCTGGAGATGGGCAAGAGCCCACGGGTTGGATTAGTTTGTCTCAGATGTATTGAGAAATGTTTACATAATTTTGTTGACATCATTAAATGAAATGATGCATTTCAAGTGCTTACATGATGCCTAACATGTGACATGCAGAGAGCCAGTTTTACCTCTCACTACAGTTAATATCATTGCCAGTATCTTTGTTGTATGTCAAGTAACTGGATCATTCAAGGGAACTATGCATACTGAAGAACACTGTGCTGATAAGGGCGTGGTGTGATTATTTAAGCCACCTTAGTTACTAAGGAAAGAAAAAAGGAGAAAAAAGAAAAGAAAGAGTTGTCACTTTTAAAAAGCTCAGCAGCTGAATATCCCCACATCAGCACTTAGTGGATATGCTTGCAATTAAAACCATGGTGTGGAATTCCTGATTACTCAGCTTTTGCAAATTGAAGGGATAATAAATAACACAGGAAGGAAAATGGTTACTTCTTCAAAGTTGTATAGAAACAAACATCTAATTTTCATGTTATGCTTGTTTAATTAGGTAATTTACTGTAACATATTTATCAGATGAGAGTATAGATAAGAAGAGGCTCTTTTTCTCCTTATATCATTTTATGAGTATTAATTTATACTGAACAAAGGGACTTGCTGATTCTCACACAGCGCTCCTGATGATTGAAATTTATAGACAAAAGACATAAGAGTCAGTATAGACTATAAAAGGACAAAGAGAAAAGGAGGGGAGAAAAAATGCATTCAAGAAAAATGAAGAGTTACAGAAAGGGAGTGAAGGCTGTTTTTTTATGGAAAAGGAGTGAAAACGCTGTTTGCATGTAGCAGCCAATTCATGTTCACGGAGTACAGAAATCTAGACTCAAGGATGAGGTCCCACCAAACAGCACAGAAGTCTGGCATGTGTAATCTAGCTTCTCTGGGATTCCCTTACTTCATCCCTGAGTAGGGAGCCTTGGTTTAGGTCACCTCTGAAGTGGAGAAATCCAACATTATCCCACCCCTTTTTTTTTTTAATAAAAAAATTTTATTTATTTATTTGGCAGAGATCACAAGTAGGCAGAGAGAGGCAGGCGGGGCTGAGCAGAGAGCCCAATGCAGGGCTGGATCCCAGGACCCTGAGCCGAAAGCAGCGGCTTAACCCACTGAACCACCCAGGTGCCCTAATCCAACATTATCCTGTCTTGTTTGGGGTCAGAGCAGCTTTAATCGGACTCATCCACTGAACCAGCTCTGCGAATGTGATCAAGTGACACCTTTGCATATTAACAAACAAATGAATGCTAGACTCCAAAAAGAGTAAATAGTGCTGGTGATATTTTCCGGAGAGCTGTTAGAAGGTTGCCGCCAGAGAGGAGGTGAGTACCGCTTTGGGCCTCCTCTTTTGCTCTTCGGTCCCTCCGATTTTTACTTTTTACTTGGACTTCCAAATGAGAGTTTGTTTAAAAATAGATTTCTTCTGGAAAAAAAAAATTGAAAACTAGATATGTATTTCAGTGTCTTATATGAAGAAATACTTCAGGTCTTCAACTCTTGTGAACACACCTGCTATCTGACATCACTTGAGGAGAAGCAGATGACTATAGATGACTGAATGGACATTATGGCTTAGGTTAATGACCAATGAATATGGTCAACAGAAAATAAAGGACAGTTATTATTCAAATGGAGGAAAACACTAAAACCTTGCTGTAACATTCAAATATACATATGTGGAAGGTATATATATTGTAAAATGCAAAAGGTTTAAGCATTATAACTATAATTCAGAAAGTTAGGAAACAATTGATAAAATGTTCAACTCTGGCTATCTAAACATTTACGTCATTGATGAATCTTTTTCATTTTTCATCTTGTATTTGAGGACACTCAGTCATGTCTTCAAGTTATCATGCTTCTGTTGGTTTCTTTATGAGCTATAATTGTCAACAAAAAAATCAACAATTTTAAATTCACGTATTTCCTGACATTTTGAATTAATTGTAATTGAGATCTATTCTTGGTTGATATTTTGTTTTCATTAGGTACTATAAAAGAAGAGCTGTGATTATAAGTTGTGGATAAAAAAAAACAATCAAATCTTTAGGATGCTGGTTCAGTATGAAAATACAATGCATTAAGCACCATTAGAACTTGATGTTATTAGCAATAACACAGGGCTTGCAATGGTGAGATGACCTATAAATAAGATATCACTCGACACTGTGCCTACTTTGCAAAGTTATGCATGATCAAATTAATTAGGAAATGATCAAATTGCCCATTACAGTTGTCATTGGTACACAAAATCAGATGTTTCCCAAAGAGATAGAAGTAAACCTATTGTGCAAAAAGAATTAACATAGCAGGCTTGTATCTGCTTAGTCATGCTTACAGGTTGGCCTTTGGCTATCACCTGGGGACATGGATTTTGAGAGGGTTATTCCCTGGTAAAAATGGGTCATTGTAACTACAGTGTTTCTGAAAACAATATGCTTATGCTGGACACCTACTTCCTTTCTGGGTGCCTAGAGTTTTGATAGATACTACGCAGAGAGTGCCTGTATGACCAGCCCCCAGTGAAAACCCTAGGAACTGGGTCTCTAATGAGCTTTTTCTGGTTGACAACATTTAACATATTTATTGCAACTTGTTGTTGGAAGAATTAGGCATGTCCCACGGGACTCCACTGGGAGAAGACTCTTAGAAGCTCACACCTGATTTCCTCTGGGCTTTATCCATGTACTTTATTTTTGTTGATTTTGCATGGTGTCCTTTCACTGTAATAAATCACAGCTGTACGTATGACTAGAGTCTTGTGAGTCTTCTCAACCTATCACCCACTTCCAATGCAACTATATATATATATTTTTTTTAATTTTATTTATTTATTTGACAGACAGAGATCACAAGTAGGCAGAGAGTCAGGCAGAGAGAGAGGAGGAAGCAGGCTCCCTGCTGAGCAGAGAGCCCGATGTGGGGCTCGATTCCAGGACCCTGAGATCATGACCTGAGCCGAAGGCAGAGGCTTAACCCACTGAGCCACCCAGGCACCCCTATATTTTTTTAAATATTCACTTAAAGAACATATACTAATCAGCTGCTTACTGTATATTGAGCTCATTTTGGGCTACTGGCGATACAGCAGTGTTCAAAAGAGATATTGCCCTGGAAAAACTTAAAAATGTTATAAATTATTGCAAACAGAATGCTGGGATGTCCTACGTGTTGATTATTTGGGTTCCATATGCTACTTTGGCCATCTACAAATTACAGTCAAGTTAGCAGTCAAATTAACAAGATCATTTCTAAAATAGTCCTTCTCTTGAAGCATGCATAGACTCAAGTTTTTACTTCTGATACCATGATAAGGCCTTCCTTTTTCTTCTTTTCAGTACCAATTTGTTATAACCAAACTTTGTAGTTTTTCCTGGGTTGTTTTATGATTATTCTCCAGTGTATCATGTGGGTACACTACATCTCTCTACTAAGTTGAAAGCAAACACATCATATTTTTTTCTTTCTCTCTCTCTTTTATTTAATCCTAAGGTGGCTTATTCTGGTGTCCTACAGATAAAGTATGCTTCAGAAACATTTAATATTTTTAATGTTTCCAATGTGCTAAAACTATCACTGCTTTTCTACTTTTGAGCTTTACCTTTAACCTCATGGCCATCACAGGTCCATATTATATTTTAATTTGGGGTTTTTCCAAAGGAGCAGTGACTGAAGGGTAGCATTTTCCCCTGGGACTATCAGTTATCCATGTCAGGTCATTCAGCCTTTGTCCAGCTGTGGCTTTTGGTCCCTGAGCCACCACCAAATCCATGCATCCTTAACAATGTGTAGTGCTCAGAGAACTTGTCATTTCAATCACAGAGTCACGAAGGAGCACCGCAGATGTTTGGCTCTAATGAGACAGAGTTCATAGACACAACCACTTTCACACAGATTTCACAGAACTGAGCAGTTCAGAGAAAGGAAAGGTTTTCTGTTCCATTGTTGTTGCTTGTCTGTGTACCCCATGATCCAAAAATAATCATAGGCTGAGAGGTTAAGAGACAGCAGTGAGTGGCAGGTTGATGGGGGCATTAGGGAAGTGAAGGCCTGGAGAACAGACCTTCAGTCACTTGTCAAAATGATGTGGACACATTCTTTACCTAAATTAATGGGCAAATGTTTATCTTTTTCGATAATCAGGAAGTCTTTTCTCTTCTATGGTAATTAATCCCTAAACAAATGTTATGATTTCAGGTGTTGCCTCCTTTTCTGGTAATTCCATGTCATTGGGTGAGAGACAAGAGCGGCAGATCTTAGAGTAAGACATTTAGATCAATCACTGCTTTATTGGGCTTTATTTATAAATACATTCTCAATCTTAAGTCAAAATTACAGTTTCTAATTACTTTTTTATTGGCATCATTAAACATTGTTTGGCCTCAGAATGATGAAATGGATTAATTATATGTCAGAGAATGATAGTGCAAGTTCTAAGTACATTGCCTGAGGTATATATCACTACTAATGATCTGGAGTTGTACAGTAGGCATTCATATTTTTGTTCCTATTGTTACTGTCAGAGTATTTTGTATATATATTCAATGACCTATGCTTTACTGGCCTAGCCTAGTATTGATTTGGGAAGAAAAAAAATATGTATATATATGAAAAAAATTGTCCCAGTATTGTTTGATTTAATGAAAATTGAATTCAAAATTGTTAAAATATAGAGCTTTTTTTTCTCTTGGGTAAAGAAACCTTTATGAAGAATTTACAGTGAACCATTGAAAGCATGATAAGAAATTGTGGCTTCAATGTGCCTGAAGTCCTTTGCTCCTAAGTTAAGTATAGTGCACTACTATAAATTTGCAAGTGTACCATTTCATGCCCATTGCAGACATTTTATAGGTGTTTGCAATGGTTTGATAAGTTATCTAGCTGATCTCCTGTTACCCGATATAGTCTCAGCCTGCTACCTCTCCACCATTTTGACTCCTCCCCTGCTTTGCAGACATTTTAGATACATACCCTAATATGAGAATTTTGCCCCCTGAATTTAGGAAAAGTATTTTGATAATTATAAATATAAATGTCCATTTCCTGTATACAAATGATAAATTTATTTATGAGTACTTATATTCCAGTAGTTTGGCCAACCTGACTTAAGTTGGAATGCTTTGGCCAGCTAAAAGCAAAGCCTATTTTAATGTATAACTAATGGACCTCAGTCTCAGGGAGGTTACTTTTTGAATGCTAATAACCCTTTCTTGGCTAGGTGCTGTAGTGGTGGCAGGAATAGGCAAAGTCTTAGCTGCCTTGGTCATAGAACCCTATTTAACAAGATACATAGTTAACCAATCCGGATACCTAACAGAATAAAACAGAGTTAGAAACAAAAATCAAGTCAAGATTAGTTTTCTGTAACCACCCCCCACTGTACTATGCCCATAAGAACACTAAACTAGCAACAGAGCCCAGAGTTCCCTGCTTCTTTGATTAATTTTAGGTTTCACAATTAATGTCCCACCAGGGACCCACTAGCCTCCAACCTCCTTCCATAAGTTCGAAGGCCAGAGTGATATTTCTGAATCCACTAGTTGGTGTTTAGTGGTAAAGTACTCCTTTCTTGGGCCCTGACCTCTTGCTAGCCCTAATTACCTTGTGAGGCAGGCAGTGTCAAGCCAAAACCTTGGGGACTTGGGCATCAGAGTTTCTGGGCCTCCATATTAGTCATGCTCTTCCCCCCTGGGTTGTATTGGGCAAATTACTAAACTATTCTGAGCCTCAATTCTATTTTTTTTTTTTTAAAGATTTTATTTATTTGTCAGAGACAGAGGGAGAGAGAGCGAGCGAGCACAGGCAAACAGAGAGGCAGGCAGAGGCAGAGGGAGAAGCAGGCTCTCTGCCGAGCAAGGAGCCTGATGTGGGACTCGATCCCAGGACCCTAGGATCATGACCTGAGCCGAAGGCAGCTGCTTAACCAACTGAGCCACCCAGGCGTCCCTCAATTCTATTTTTAAAATGAGAGTTGACATCCCAGGTAATGCTGGAACATTCAGAAAAATACCTATGCTGAAAAGCAAGAAAGGAGTCAATAAATATATAAATAAATAAATACATAACAAAAGGATGGTAGTATGTCAAAGGGATACAGGAATGAATGTGGACAAGCTCCCAAAGACCAAAGCAGGAACAATATGAGCGATAAAATTAATAACAAGACGCTAGATTGCAATTCAAACCATAAAATAAATATCCATGAGTTCATACTGATATAAACAAATGTTGAATAAATAAACAGGTGGGGAAAAATGGCAAATCATCCTTGCAGGAGGATCCCACACAACAACATGGGTAAAAATGTTCCCTACGGGAAGTGGAGTATAATTCCCATGCCTCACTCCTCCTTGAGTGAGGCCTGGACTTACTGTCTCGAATCCACAAAAATGTAGTGGAAGAGGAAGGGAAGTGTTTTCTTACAGCAAAAAATGCAGCCAGATACTACTATAACCAAAATGATCAAAGTTAACGTCACCCGTATAAGTCATGTTGATATCACCTACTCCCTGATATAACATGGGGAAGAGAGCCCGTCCCCTTTGTGGCATTCTTCCCTCCAAACTCATAACCTAAACCGATCAGAAGAAACACCCGACAAACCTCAGGCATGGGCCCAAGGAGACTACCCGGGTTCTGGAAGTTTCTTGCTTCTCACTCTGGATGCCAGTTAAGTAGATGTGCTCACTTTGTGAAAAGTCATCTAACTGGTCAATTCGGATGTGCTCATTTTTTTCTGTCCATATATCATCCTTGAGTTTTTAAAGTTTATGTTAAAAAAGAGACACCAGGAGGGAATAAGGAGTGCAGGTTTAGAGTTCACCGAGGAATCAGGCCATCTATCACCCCTAAATTTCAGTTTGTATTCTACTAACTGCCTTAAAACTCACGCCAGCCCCTTCTTACGGTGATCTATAGTGCAGTGTGTATACACTGTCCTTCAGATGCTGGTAGCAAGCAGGACTCGCAGTGGGGCTGACTCATTCACTGGGTCATACCGCAACTCTCTGGGAGCCGACTGTCCATTCCGATCACTTCGGAGAGCAGGAGGGCCTGGGATGGAGACAATTCCCACTCACAGACGGAAAAGACACGGCTCTTAATAACTTTGTGCTAAGTCTACCTGCCTGCATCCCTGTATTTTCTTTCAAGCCTCAGTTATTTTCAAATTCTTTATGTCTGGCCAGGATTAAAAAAAAAAAAAAAAAGTCATTTCCCCCTTTTGGAGCAATTCAATCAGAGAATGGAGTGCTCATTTTTTCACCTAACTTGAAGCTTTCTGAGGTTTGTCGGTAAGCAGTGGCAGGCAACTAGAAAATATTGCTATGGCACAGAGAAAAATACGGTAGTAGTTTTTGGCTTAAAGACACTACTCACTTAGAGCAGGCTCTCTCATAAGAAATACCTATTAAGTAGCTTTAAGATCAATTGAAAAAAAGAAGCAGAAAAAGAAGTTTGTGGGGGTGGGGGTGAATGAGGAGTCAGCAAATGAGCAGGTTTCCATTTGAAATTTAAATTGGCAGCTGGCACTATTTGAATCATCCTGCATTTAATATAATTTGAATGGGGTAGATGATAGTGTTGCATTTTGAAGAGACGAAGCAAAACCTTGAATATGAGGGATGTACAAACCTCTGTTATTCCGCTTTGCTCAATTGGACACACTTTCCTCCACTATGCTTAGAAGAAAACGAGCTGTAGGTACCTTACTTGTTTGTTCCTCATCAGCACAATGCACTAATGATGTAAGTCCAAGATTCAAACCACATGCTATGTGGCTGTAAACTATTAAGTGAAATTATTGAAATAAGGGGCCAAAAAGAAACTTTGGACTTGTGATAAACTGAAAGCAAACAAGCTATATAATGTGGACATTAAACTGGGATTCAAAGATGATCCTTAATAATCAAGCGATCGTCCTTGTAAGGATTAATCAGATAGGAATGATGAAAGCAAAAGTTAGTCCATATCAGAAATATTTAAAATTACCTTCTGTAAACCCACGAGAATGCACTTTATTTCACTCAACCATTGATTTCGTACATTTATTTATTTTTATTTTTTATTTTTTTAAAGATTTTATTTATTTATTTGACAGATAGAGATCACAAATAGGCAGAGAGGCAGGCAGAGAGAGGAGGAAGCAGGCTCCCTGTTGAGCAGAAAGCCCAATGCCAGGCTCGATCCCGGGACCCTGGGATCATGACCTGAGCTGAGGGCAGAGGCTTTAACCCACTGAGCCACCCAGGTGCCCTGATTTCGTACATTTATTTCAATTAACATTTTGAATACACAGATCTCAAAAATACAGAGGCTTCCAATGCAAGGAATAGTAAGATTAGGATGGAAGATAAGTCAGAGAACAAAGGGATGAAAACCAAAGAATTTCATGAGCAAGACATTCTGACAGGCATAAGGACACCTGGTGTCTCAGACACGTGCTCTGCATTTCATTGTCTCACATGTGAGGGAAGGAACTGCTAGGTATCGGTCCCCTAGAGAGAATAGGCACTTGCCTGTATTATAGCATTTTATCCTCCTGACACTGAGAAGCATGGGTTACTATTTGAGGTTAATCCATGCAGTAACTGAAGCTTGGAAGAATGAGTAACTTCAGGCCCACTAGAATTGGAACCCTGGCCTTCTGTGAGCCTGAAAGCTACTGCTTTTGTGCAATACTTTGTGGACCCTCCGTTTTCCGTAGTGACTACCAGTGAATACACCCGTATTAGGTGAACACCTCAAGGGAACTGTAATATTTATTGAGTGCATGGGGAACAAAATGGGGCTCTTTTTAATTTTATCCTTTTCCTGAATTGGCCTTGTGCTTGGACAGAAGATGAAGCAAACAAGTAATCTGCGACACTTGGGTTTGCAAGTGATCCTAAAAGAGTGAGCAAGAAGTCTGGTTGGGTGGACCCCAACTCTCTCCCCACAAGGGCATCGCTATGATGCAAAGAGAAGGCAAACTTAAAACTCCTCCTGCTTGCAGTTTGGTGTCTAACTCTGCACAACTATTTATATGGATTTGTGCATAACTTCTGTGTTTTAGTTTGTTGATTTACCAACTGGGAGAGCGAAGGTACATCATTGGGGTTCATTATGAGTATGAAGGAAGGTGCTAGATGTGCAGAATTGAATGCAGTACCTGCACTGACTTAACTGCTAGCCCTTCCTCCTGTTCTACACTTGCTCTTCCATAGAATGAAGGAAACTGACAGCAAGGACTGGGTTTATTTGCATGGCCTATGGCAAAGAAATATGCAGAATCCTACCAATTATTCAGGATCATGTGGATCGAGCATAGAGATATTTGTTCTACTTTATTTTTTTCCAGATTTTGGATTCATATTCATAAACTGACTTGTTGCTTAAGGGCCAGAGATGGAAATGTTCAAGGCGAAGTTGTTTATTTATTCATGGGATTCTTGTTCACCAGTTTCCAAATGTCTACTTTGCTGTGAGAATGAGATCTTGGTGGGAATTGTCTCTCAGTCTCCACAGTTCACTCAATTTCCCTAATTCTGGGTATTAATATTGTGTTAAACATAGGAGGGCAAATAAGCTCAATAATTGGTCCAATATTATTCACTTCTCATTTAAAGTGTCAGCCCAGGGAAGACAAATATTTTATGTAAATTCAATAAGAAGTGAAAGAATATAAATTATCAAGTAACCAATATCTTAAATACATAAGCCGAGAGTATAATCAGCCATGAGGGTTCCAGGAAGGGTGTTTTCACAGTTGTGCATAATTTAAAAGGAGAGGGCAAGTATAAATATAGGTAATAAGGGATGAAAGTATTTAAACTTTTAAAATATTTAAATGCAGTTTGATTACAGCCCAAAACAACTTTTTTGCCCTGTCATCTGGCATGACTAAATATAGCCTTGTGTTCTAGTAGATCGGAGATGGAAGTACTCAGTGGATAATTAGCCTCTTGTATTAAAAATAAAACGTATAAATATCACCTCATTAGTGGGATTGAATCCTGACTATAACCTGCCCTCTTCATGATCTGGAATAATCCATGGGACATTTAGAAATCTCATATCCAGAACGGAATATCCAAGACTAGGTTTCAGGACTAGTAAGTGTTGGGACTTAGTCATGAAATGTGATGGTTCTTGGATTTTAGATGAGTGAGCTCTGGGAGGAAATCAGTGAAATGAAAAGACCTTGGCATTGTGGGATTTGCTAGTAGTCTTATTTTTTCTAACTTTGTATATTCTTCTTAACTTTCCTTGCATATTAAGCCATTATGTTCTCACCAAGGAGATAATGACAAGTATTTGATTCTTAATTGTTTTCTTTCAGGTGGGTCCATATTTCAATCAAAGGCAAATGGCAATACCATAATCCAGTTATTCTAAGGATCACCTATGACTGGGTTCAAATGTGCAGACATTAACATAAATGTTCAAAGGGTGATAGTTCTTAGCCACTGAGGAATTTAACATTTCCCCAGATTTTCCAGGAATCACCAACAATATGTCCAATCAGTGTATTACTCATCTCCCGTCTTTCCCTGAGTTTCTGAGAACCCAAGGGCATTACCTCTGAAGTTCCAAGCACTTTACCTTTTTCTCCTTTGGGCATAGAAGTGCTTTTGGGTACCACTCTGGCACTAAAGGATACCAATGCAGTCTTATGTACCATGGTGCAATAAGAATGAGGCCTGGGCATCTCTTCCCCCCATTCCTTATTAAACATCCTGCTGCAGATGCTTGACTTAGACCTGGAGAAAATCTAATGTGGGCCAACTCCTTTCTAGCCCTTATCTCACCACCATGCTCTACACCTGAAACTAACACATTATATGCAAAGTATATTTCCATTGGAAAAAAAATAAAAAGCCATTCCATACTGCCTAAATTATGCTATTCCTAAATCTCAGTAATGTAATACACACACACACACACACACACACACACACATATTTTTTCTTCTTCTTCTTCCACAGAATGTCTAACATAGGTCATCAGGGGAACTCTGCCCATGGGAGACCATCAGAGACTCAGGTGGGATGATCACTCCCCATCTCAAATTCTGCTAGTTCCTTTTTAATGGACAGTTATTGCTTGACCTGAGAGGGACACATATCACTTTAACTTACAGCATGGCCATAGCTGTCCCATGACCTTCACTCAAGGGAGCAGTGAGGTCCAGGAAGTACTGATCTACCAGATGCTCTGATGGAAGGAGAACTGGAAAGATCCGATGAACACCACCACCAATTTCCAGCTGGGCTCAAAACCAGTCTGAGTGAGGATCATTGTAAGCCTGTTGCCTGTATTATTTATCACAGTTTCCTTTTCCTTTTCTAGACCTCTACACCAGACCACTCCTTCTTTAGGAAATAAACAAATAAACAGTTTATTTACTGTCAGTTACTGCAAAAAGACATCGTCACAATTTCCCCAGTCTCTAGGTTCACTGATCTAATTTGGGCTCTGCTAGGAGGCCCAAGTTTAACACAGTCTTATTTCTGAAAGATGTTTACATCCCATGCACTTTAAAAACTGATTTTACTCTCACAAAATATTTAAGATTAAAGTAAGTCCATTCAATGGTCTGAAGCTAAATCAGAGAAAGGCTGTATGGCTTACTTAAACCCACCAAGCTAGTTAATGGTTAAATTCAGTTTGTAATTTTTGAGTGCAGGCCTAATAACTATTCTTTTCTTTCTGAACCCTTTTAATTACTTCTCAAAAAAAATGGAATAAGTACAATTATACTCTAGAGGCTATAGAGAATTTCTTTTTTCATTTTAGTTATATTACTTTCCTTTCATAATAACTGGGGATGATGAGTAGAGAATGATGAGTAGAAGAATTTGTTCTTAAATCTTAATGAATTATCATAAAGGTATTAACTGCTCGATAATCTTAGTAAATGGTCATTGGATTTTTAATTTTACATATTCACTAATCCCAAAAGCACAGATCAGGAAAACTAGGCATATTACAATAAAATCAAATGCTAGTTGGTGATACTGAAGTGTACAATAATCTCAGTTAATACCGTCTCAATCCAACCAATTACTCAAGTAAAACACTTCTAATCCTTCCTGACTCTTCTTTTTTCTCTGCTCTCCTATCCCCACCTAATCCAGCAGGAAATCCTACTATAGCTCTTATTTCAAAATATATTGAAACCAACCTGGTTTCTCCATCTGCACAGCTAGTCCAAGCCGTTAGCCTCTTTCTCTTGAAGCATAGAAACAAGCCTTATAACTTATTTTCCTGATTCCCTGCTTGCTTACCAGAGTCATTTTTCACCCAGAAGCCAGAATAATCTTTTCAAACACTTTTTTATTATGTAATATAATGCACATACAGAAAAGTATATAAAGCATAAACACAGCAGTTAACTAATTATTATAAGGTGAAGATACATGTAGTTACCAATTTAAATAAGAAATAGAAAATTATCTATATGAGGAAGCATTAGCACTAGGTATCCCTGATCATAGTTGTTTTTCTCTCCCTTAGATGTAATATTTATCTTGAATTTTATGGTAATCATTTCCCTGATTTGTTTTATATGCACTCTCATGCAATATAAATTCTCTAACTTCTTTTTAAATTTTATATAAACCAATTCAGATAATTTGTATTATTTTCATGTCTAACTACTTTTGATCTATTTATCCATATTGTTCATGTGTTTCTGTGGCTTTGTTGGCGTTTTTCCTGTTCTCCATCACTGTGTAACAAACCACCTCCACTGGCACTCCAAAGTGGTATAAAATGGACATCTGGTTTCTTATGCTCATAGATTCTCTGGGTCAGCAATTCTAATAAAGCACAGCTTAAAGACTTTCCTCTATCATGGAGTCCTGGGGCCTAACTGGAAAGACTCAAATGTCGAAGGACTAGAATTATCTGGAGGCTTCTTGGTTCACATGTGTGGCAGCTGGGCCAGGATGACTCAGCTAGTGCTGTAGGTCAGAGTGCCTGCAAGTGTCCTCTCTTTAAGGCTTGAGCTTCCTTACAGCATGGTGGTGTCAGGGCCAATGCTTTCATATGTGGCAGCTCAGGACTCCGAAAGTGATGGTTCTAGCAGCTTTTAGTAGAAATGTATGTCCTTTCATGACCTGAACTCTGAAGACATGTGGCATTTCCACAAAAATGTCAGAGTTTCCACAGCCCAACTAAGTTCAAAGGGAGGATACATGGATTCTACCTCTTGACTAGAGAAGTGTCAAATAGTTTTTGGCTATCTTTTAAATAACGTGATGGCATTCCATTGTATGAATATACTATAGTTTATCCACTCCATTCTCTGTTTTTTGAACTAATGTATTATCTTTATAATTAAAAACTAATTGAGCAAACTTGCCTAGGTGTTGGAAAATAGAAGCTACATTCTATATTCTTCTGATGTATTTCTTCACATCTACTGTCATGCTTCAGATAGGTGAATAATCAATGATACTAATAATTTGAATAATTCGGCCAAACAGTAATGTTGAAATTGAGTGAAATTGTGTGGTGTAGATTGGCTCTTGGAAGTCTGAGTTGATCACTGTCAACTCGGAAATGTCAACAGGAACTATGGCCATTCCTGCGTGTGAAAAGGCAGTTTGAAGACTACAACCTGCTTGACTGCTCTTGTTATCAATTTTCTCCTTTTAATATCTTCAGTTTCTTTTTGTTGTCTCTCCCCCAACCCTTTGCTGGATAACGCTCAGGCGTCTGCTGCAGGCTATTAGGATGCTAAAATTTGACTCTAATATTTTTGAAACCGATAAAAGTGGCAGATGCGAGAAAAACTGTCTTTTCAACACAGCAAGCAGCTCTTTGTTTGGCAATATGTGGAGACCCAAAAAAGACTTTGGTGCAAATTGTCCCTTTTCGTATGACCATCATGTGAATGGGTCAGTTAATTATGTGAACGTAAAACTTCTGCATGGAAACAGCTGAGAAACTACATGTGAAGAAGTTGCACTGCTCTGGAGAAGGACATGAACGGTCAGGTCAGCTTAGTTGAAGGTGGTCACATCTCAGCTGACTGTGCGTCCTTCAGCCCGGCGATTTTTCAAGCTTTAGCTATGTCGGGCTTGTTAAAACATAGATGCTGGGCCCCTCACCCAAAGTTTACTCAGAGGGTCAGAGGGAAGTAGAGCCTGAGACTTGGCCCACATGATAAGTTCCCAGGAGATAAGCTTGCTGTTGGTCTGCGTGTCCCACTGGGAGAATGGCTGTTTCCAGACAAGCTGTTGTTTCCTCCCTCTCCAACCTCCAGAAATCTCTCTGATCTTCCCCTGGGGTCCCAAAGACCTGTTCACAAATACTCACCTTTTATCCCCAGCCCCACCCCCTTTTGGACCGTGACTCTTCTATTTCTATAAGATGAGTAGACCTTTCAAACTGGTTGAGGTTTTGACAGTTCAGACTCCTTGACCTTGGAAATGTCTTCTCAAACCCAGCTCCATCCTCTCCTCCCATATTTTGGTAAATCATGTGCCCTTGTTTCTCATGTTATCCAGATTTCAATTTTTTCCACCTGTTTTGCTTCCTCTCAATCTTTGCTTTTGGTTTACTTGATTATCATAAATATGAAGAGTCATTTCTATCTAGAGTAGCAGTTAGTGATGACAGATAAATTTATCATTGTGGACAAAACCTCTGCATCAGCTTTTTCTGAATTCTGGAACACAGACAAGTCTCGGGGGCTGAGTAAGAACCTCCTGAGGGAGTTTACAAGTAAAACAAGGAGTTCCTCGCCCCACCCCAGGTTTGCAATTTTGAATGAAAAATCCTGAGGATGATGCCCAAGAATTAGCATTTTGAAGGAGTCATCCTTGTACCAACCTCCACAATCCACTGATTTAGACAGTGATATAAGGTATTTAAATGCTGCTTGCTCAAATATGGGTAATCCAAGCCTTTTCAACCCTGTGGACTGAGTCAATAGTCATATTTTCCAGCAATATCAGTATTTCCAACTCTTCATATCCAACATTCCCTTGGTGTGTGTGCAAATAGATGTTAGTATTATGTTGCTGCAGTGGTGTTATTTTCTTTATTCCCTGCTGATACCCACTTTGGAACTCTGCATGCAAAAAACATGGATAATGATGTGACACAGAGAAGGGTCCTCACCTTGGGTTTCCCTCTGAGCCTCTTTTGCTAGCATTCTTTAAGTTTGCCATAGCAGTTTATTCACACAATTGATCTTATCTTTCCTGTCAATGAAACTAGCCCAGAGGTTCTCCCCAGAAGACTTTTCTGATAACACAGAGGCACAACGGAAAGGGCATCATGTTAAAAATAGAAGAGATAATATTTTCTCGGCAATATGAGTGCCCCCGTCTGCTACGTCTTTCTCATCCTTGGGTTTCTCTTTTGGATGCATTTTTTTTTTTTTTCCCAGAGATTTCTTTTAAAGCAGAAGCTACAGGGAGGAAAACAGGCTAATGCTCCGAGGCCTATCGTGAAGTTTCATGGCAGGGGAGAGGTTGGAAGGACATTCTCTGCCTCTCCTCCCTGACAGCAGCAACAACAGCAAAATAACATTTCGTATTCAGATCTCAGTGGACTGGAGTGGGGAAAACAGGAATGCCACAAATGATGACAATTTGGCTATTGATGAGCAATGTTTCAAAAAGTCTGAATCAACATGGTGAAGAAGGAGATATGTCAGGGAATGAATGACTGTGGAACCATTGAGGTGTTGTTTAAAATCCTTATTGTCCCATCTCTGTGCATGTTTTTCTTGCTCCATACCTTCTTTCCACCAATGCTACTGCTGTCCCTACCTCCCCACCACCACCGTCACCTCTGCCACCTCCCCTGTCATCACCATTCCATCGTTATCACTGCCCCCCATCCTCATCACCTCCCCCATGGCATTAGCTTCCAGTCTTAGTGCTGCCACCATCATACCAGTCCTGACTTTCCAGTACCCTCTGCTCACTTTCCACTCTGCCTTCTGAGGAAACGATCGCATAAATACTAGAGTTTATTAATTTTTTCAGATTAATTCATTCATTTGACAGACAGCAAGAGAGGAAACACAAGGGGCGCCTGGGTGGCTCAGTGGGTTAAAGTCTCTGCCTTCGGCTCAGGTCATGATCTCAGGGTCCTGGGATGGAGCCCCACATCGGGCTCTCTGCTCAGCAGGGAGCCTGCTTCCTCCTCTCTCTCTGCCTGACTCTCTGCCTACTTGTGACCTCTGCCTGTCAAATAAATAAATAAATAAAACTTAAAAAAGAGAGAGAGAGAGAGAAAAAGGGAGAGGGAACATAAGCAGGCAGAGAGGGAGAAGCAGGCTTCCTGCTGAGCAGTGTGCTCAATGTGGGGCTCGATTCTGGGACCCTGGGATTGCGACCTGAGCCGAAGGCAGACGTTAATGACTGAGACACCCAGACGCCCCAATACTGCAGTTTAAATGACCGATGAAGCCTGATCCACACACTCTCTGTCAGAAACAGAGTAGCAGAGATCAGGTGTTTTTCTGGACTCGCGTGAGTGACTCCGATTCTCATTTTTCACAGGGCAGGCTTTCAAGGACAAAATCTCTCAAGAGAAGAGGATTTGGGGGGCCTGGTATCTCTGCTCTGCCTTACCAAGCCCTGTGGGGACTATTCCAGGTACCACTCAGCTTTGCCCTGGGTTCCTCTCTACTAGGGCTCCAAACTGAAATCAGACCTGTTCAAAATAGAACCCTCATCTCTGTGCAAGAGCAGTACTCCAGGCTCCTTCTTTTGCCTGCAGGTAGCACCTACGCTTAATTTTCAAGTATTTTATAGAGAAGTGTGTAAGTCTACATACTCTTCAGGACGGTTGTTTGCAGGAACCAGTCGTCAACACCAAGAGAAATTGGCAGTTAGAAGTCCTCAAGAACTTGCTTGGCTGTGTTTTGAAAACTCCAGTATTTTTCTCAAACTGTACCTTTTTCTAAAGAATAATAACTCAAGTAAAGAAAACAGGCCGCATCTATGTTTTTATCCTCCAGCCCCACTTCCTCCTCCACCCCCACGACCACTCCCATAGTCTTTAGGATTCTCATCTTGTTATGTTTGTTTTGTTTCTGTTATAAACATTCCAAGATGAAAAAAAAAAAAAAGACTGGGTGATTGCCACAAAATGAAATGAAAACGCTCACAGCTCTGCTCTCACAAATAGATGGTTTGGGGCTCACCGAGACCAGTTCTCCAGTTTACAGAACAAAGCAATACATGCTTGGTTTATGCCTCAGGGTAGAGTTCAATCTGTGTTATTCTGTTTCGGGGGGGGGGGGTGGTCTGCAGTTCCCCTGGTCATCAGCATTGAGATACATACATGAAGCATGCTCATAAGTAAGTTACCTGAGCACAGTGAAGCCTCATGAAATCTGAAGGCCATGCAGGCCACTGCTCACCTGAGTCTTCCCTGTGATATCCGCCATAATCGTGATTCAGATAGTCTGGATACTGATCACAGCTATCCCTGAAAAAAATATTTAACTGTGGCCTTCTTAAAGCAAACAAAAAGATGCATTGATAATGAGTAAACAAACACTCTGGGAAGAGAATGGTCTGCAGTCTACTACGAATAATTATGTACAAAAAGAATGTACATGGCGTGCCTGGATGGCTCAGTTGGTTAAGTGTCCGACTCTTGATCTCAGCTCAGATCTTGATCTCAGCGTTGTAAATTCAAGCCCCACATTGGGCTCCACGCTGGGCATAGATCGTACTTAAAAAAAAGTAATAATGCACATATCCAAAAGAAGGAATTATGCAAACCAGTTGTAGACCTATTTTATTTTATTTGGTTATTTTTACTTTTTTTAAAAAAATTATGGGGGCGTCTGGGTGGCTCAGTGGGTTAAGCCTCTGCCTTCAGCCCAGGTCATGATCTCGGGTTCCAGGGATCAAGCCCCACATTGGGCTCTCTGCTCAGCAGGGAGCCTGCTTCCCCCTCTCTCTCTCTGCCTGCTGTTCTGCCTGCTTGTGATCACTCTCCCTCTGTCAAATAAATAAAATCTTTAAAAAAAAATATGTATCTTTTTGACAGAGAGAGTGAGAGCACAAGCCCAGAAACAGACAGAGAGGGAAAGCAGATTCCCCACTGAGCAGGGAGTCTGATGCGGGGCTCGATTCCAGGACCCCAGGATCATGACCTGAGCTAAAGGCAGACGCTTAACCGACTGAGTCACATAGGCGTCCCTTGATTTTGAGTACCAACCAAATCACAAGCTAGATATGGGAGCTCTGATGGCTGGGCTTCTCAGAGTTTCATTTCCTTAATCTGTAAAATGAGAGTAAGAACATAGTAAGCACTTAGTAAGTCATGTCTCCACAGACTTTGGGTTCTGCCATGAGTCTTTAGTTTCTCCTCGACACACTATGCCTACAATAATAGATCAGGAATTGCCTTTACCTGCTGTACTGTATGATCTGTGCTATACATTTTTTGCTTCAAAGCCCTTTTGCTTTAGTCTAGATTTGAGTCTTGTGAAAAGCATGGCTGAATGGTTCTGGGACACTCCAAGTCTCAAACCTAAGCATTATTGTCACCAGTATATTTGGCAGAAATCTTTTGTCTGGGGTTCACGTTATTCTCCACTATAAAACACCAGGTTGGGAAGGAAAAAGAACCACTTTTAGTGGGAAGAGGCTTTTGTTTGTTTGTTTGTTGGCTGGAAATGGAAACTGAATGTGGGGTCCTTATATGGCGCTCATCACCCCTCTTTTGTATTGCTTTTACTATTTCCCTAGGAGTGATAGCTGGGAGGAAGGGACTCATGTTTAATAACTTCATGCTAAATATTGTGGGCCTTATACTGACATAAACACACACAGGCATACACACATGCACACACAACTAAGCTGACCATTAATTCAATAACTATTTATTCGAAAACTCTGCTCCTTAACTTTTTCAGTTAATCGGATGATCAATATTTACTGAGTGCCTATGCGAGTCATTGTTTTAGTAGACATTATGATGGATAAAGACAAGTATTAGGGTGCATTCCTTGCTTTTAGAAAGCTGACAGAGTCTTAGAGGGAACAAAACAGAATCATTGGATACCAATTAAGGACAAATAATGGTTTGGAATGATGGTAATTTCCAGTGATGTGAGCTTTCAGAAGATGCCAGTGGATTATTCTCTTTGGGAAAGAAAATTAATGAATTAATGATGTTTAGAGTCTTTTCTATGTTCAAACTGGGAAGCTGGGTGAGGGTTATTTATTTATTTATTTTTAATTTTTTCCTTTTTTAATTCCAATATAGTTAACACACAGTGTTATGTTCATTTTGTGTGTACAATACAGTGGTTCAGCAATTCTATATATTATCCAGTGCTCATCATGACAAGTGTACTCTTAATCTCGTCCATCTTGTTCACTCACTCTCCCATCTCTGCTCCCGTAACCATCTGTTTTTTTTCTCTATAGTTAAGAGTCCGGTTTTTGGTTTCTCTCTTTTTTCCTTTGTTCTGTTTCCTAAATTATGCATATGAATGAAATCATGTGGTATTTGCCTTTCTCTGACTTATTTCACTTAGTGTTATACCCTGTACATCTATCCGCGTTGTTGCAAATGACAAGATTTCATTCTTTTTCGTGACTAAGATTCCATTGTATGTCTATACACCACATCTTCCTTATCCATTCATCTACTGAGGGGCACTTAGGCTGCTTCCATAATTTGACTATTATAAATAATGCTTCAATATACATAGGGGTTCATACATCTTTATGAATTAGTGTTCTTGTATGCTTTGAGTAAATACCCAGTAGTGGAATTACTAGTTCATCTGGTATTTCTATTTCTAATGTTTTGAGGAACCTCTATACTCTTCCACAGTGGCTTCACCAGCTGGCATCCCCACCCACAGGTCACAAGTGTCCTTTTCTCCACATCCTCATCAATTGCTTCTTGGGTTTTTGATTTTAGCCATCCAGATATGTATGAAGTGACAACTCCTTGTAGTTTTGATGTGCATTTTCCTGATGATTAGTGTAGGAGAAAAGCTTTCATGGGCCTGTGAGCCATCTGTATGTCTTCTTTGGAGAAGTGTCTGTTCATGCCTTCTCCCCTTCTCATTTGGGTTTTGTGTGTGTGTGTTGAGTTCTATAAGTTACATATTTTGAATACTTAACTTTTATCAAATATGCCATTTGCATATATCTTCTTCCATTCAGTAGGTTGTCTTTTAGTTTTGTTGATTGTTTCCTTTGCTATGCAAAGATTTTTATTTTGATGTAGCACCAATAGTTTATTTTTGCTTGTTTCCTTTGCCTCAGGAGACATATCTAGAAAAATACTGATATGACTAACATCAGAGATACTGTTTGTGCTGTCTTCTAGGATTTTTATGGTTTCAGTTCTCACATTTAAGTCCTTAATCCATTTTGAGTTTATTTTTGTGTGTGGTGTAAGAAAGTAGTCCAGTTTCATTCTTTGGTACGTAGCTGCCCAGCTTTCCCAATACCATTTGTTGAAGAGATCTTTTCCCATTAGATATTCTTTCCTGCTTTGTCAAAAATTAATTGACCATATAATTTTGGGTTTATTTCTTGGCTCTCCCTTCTGTTCCTATGATCTATGTGTCTGTTTTTGTGCCAGTAAGTATATTTGTCGTATATCTGGATACCCAGTATTGTGATATCTCCAGTTTTCATCTTTTTCAGGATTGCTGTGGCTGTTCAGGGTCTTTTATGACTCTGTACAAATCTTAAGACTATTTGGTCTAGTTTTGTGAAAAATACTTTTGGTATTTTGATAGGGATTACATTAAATCTGTGGATTGCTTTGGATGGTATGGACATTTTAGCAATATTCATTCTTCCAATCCATGAGTGTGGGATAACTTTTCATTTGTTTGTGTCATTTTTTAATTTATCAGTGTTTTATAGTTTTCAGAATATAGGTGTTTCACCCCCTTGGTTTAGTTTATTCCTAGGTATTTTGTTATTTTGTTATATTTGTAAAATATTACAAATTTTAAATTGTACCAAAAATTATTTTCATAATTTCTCTGCTTTTTTGTTATTAGTGTCTAGAAATGTAATGAATTTCTAGATATTATTTTTGTATCCTACAAACTTACTGAATTCATTGATCAGTTCCAGTAGTTTTTTGGTTGTCTTTAGGGTATTCTATGCACAGTATCATTTCATATTCAAATAGTGAAAGTTTTATTTCTTTCTAACCAATTTAGATGTCTTTTATTCCTTTGTCATGCCTGACCACCATGGGTAGAACTTCTAGTACTATGTTGAATAAAAGTGGTGAGACTGGACATCCTTGTCTTGTTCCTGATCTTAGGAAGAAAGCTTCCAGTTTTTCCCCATTGAGGATGATACTAGCTGTGAGATTTTCATATATGTTGAGGTATGTTCCCTCGAAACCTATGTTGTTGACGGATTTTATCATGAATAGATATTGTACTTTGTCAAATGCTTTCTCCGCATCTACTGAAATGATCATATGGTTTTTATCCTTTCTCTTGTTGATGTGAAGAATCATCTTGATTTGTGAATATTGATCTACCCTTCCATCCTAGGAATAAATCCCACTTGATCATGGCAAATGATTTTTTTAATGTAGTGTTGGATTCAGTTTGCTAATATTTTGTTGAGGATGTTTTTCATCTATGTTCATCAGAGATATTGACCTGTAGTGCTCTTTCTGTGTAGTGTTTTTAGCTTATTTTGGTATCAAGTCATTGCTTCCCTCATAGAATGAATTTGAAAGTTTTCCTTCCTTTTCTATTTTTCAGAATATTTTGAGAAGAACAGGTATTAACTTTTCTTTAATTCTTTGGCAGAATTATGGGTGAAGGTTTTTAGTCATCTTCTGTTTACATTCTATCTCTTAGCCTTTCTTGATCTCCAGCTTTATTTTTTTTTCTCTAGAGCAGGACTGTACAATGCCACATACATAATATGTACTTAAATCTCTAATAGCCACTTTTTAAAAAGTAAAAATAAGGAGGAGTTAATTACAATGATATATTTTATTTAAGCCAATATATTCAAATATTATCATTTCATGATGTCACACTAGTACATTTTAAGTGTTCAATACTCACACGTGGCTAGTGGTCACTGTATTTATTGGATACAGCAACTCTAGATTCTAATAACCACTGGAAGACATCAGAGAGATTTGGGCATTACCATATCTCTTATTACAAAGAATGCTGACTAAGTTGCTGGATGTTCCACTTTCTTCTCTCTCTCTCTCAACAATTTAGTTGTTTATTTGAGAGAGAGAGAGAGAAAGAGGAGTGGGGAAGGCTGGTGTAGGGCTCAGTCTCAAGAGCTTGAGATCATGACCTGCGCTGAAACCAAGAGTCAGACACTTAACCTACTGAACCATTGAGGTGCCCCTGGAGCTCCCACTTTCTAGAATAAGAGGTGCATTCTCCTGTCAAGGATCTTCCTTTCTTATTCTTCCTCTGTTTGTTGGCAGTGGTCCAGGTGAGAATCCTGGCTTAGTTCTCAGCTCTTCCTTCCTTCCTCCAGTTGCTGCTGCTGCTGTAGCTGCTGTCCAGCAAAAGGTGAGGGCAGAGCCACACCTCAGAAGAGTTAGCACAGGTTTTGCAGACGTGGAGTTTGGGCACAAAACATCTAAAGGGACCTGGATGGTGTGTAAGTAGGATCACAGATAAGGGAGAAAAAGGAAAGCAACGGCAGGAGGATGTGGCAAACCTGAACAGAAGGACCCTCCTGCCCTTCTGCTCCCTCTTACTTCAGTGCTCTGTTAATATGATCTGCCAAATCCTGCTTTCCCACATGGGGATGTGCTGGCAGGTGGTAGGGTCAGAGAGTCAAGAGGAGAGAGAGAGTCTGATTTGGACTTTTTAAATTTCACCATATAATTCTACTTATATTTTGCATACAAGTTCTGAGTCAAGAAGAATTCATTACATTTCGGTGCTTGATCTGGAATTATTTGTCTCTAAGATATTCGTTTACTTTAAAAACATAGCCTTAGCATCTGAAGTTTGCCAAGGTCTGAGCCAAGAGCAAAGGATATAAGGAAAGGTAGGAGATGGTACTTATTCTCAAGGTTCTCTGTCATACCCTAACCAGGAAATTTGTGGGTGTCATCAAACTAAAACTTTCCAAATACATTTATTCCTTCACTGAAGTTATCCTTAGGGCAGAAAGACTACAATTATTCTTGCCTTATTCTCTTATTTTTATTTTAATGCCGTGCACTTCTTTAATTGCTCTTTAGAAAAGTTAGTGTCTGAATGCACAAAGTGAATAAGAACAATTATCCTGTAACGTAGGTAGGGTTGCCAAATGGTTGACCTTCTAATAGTGGAATTTCAGGCATCACTAAACACGGAGAAGATGCCTTCAGGAGGGCAGACTATCCTTCCACTCTCTAAATTATATTATTTCTATATATGAGAGCAACCCAAGTGTGTGGACTGGTGTACCAAGAACTGGCAATTAGAAGTAAAATGTCTCATTTCTCATGAAGTCACCAACCCCTTGGATGTGGGCAGATCCCGACACAGCCACTTCCCTTTTGATCTCTGATCAGTCACTTAAACTCACATATTAGCCTTTAGTTTCCTCACCTCTCAAGTGAAACCAATAATTTTAGCTAGCTAGAAATGTCTTAGGAAGAAACGAGGTAAAAATCTGTATATGAAATACATCTCCTAGAATGTGTTTAACATGTCAAAAGTAAATATGGATCATTTCACTCTCGAAATAAAAACCAAAGTAGTTTCATTCCCCATGTAGAATAAAATCCAATGTGTTTTTCATTATCTTAACCTGATATACCCCAGATATGGCTTCTATCAATTCTCCGCCTGTAGTCCAAATTTGTTCCTGCTTTTAAGACTTGGAACTAGTCCTTTATTTTCGGAATGTTCTTCCCCAAGACCAAAGCCCAATAATCTTTTACTCTAAAAGATGAGATGGCAAACATTTTTACCTTTGGAGGTCATGGGGTCTCTGTTGCAACTATTCAACTCTGTTTGCTATTGTAGCAGAAAAACAGCCACAAGTAATACATAAATGGGTAAGAATGACTTTTTCTCTGTTCCAATAAAACTTTATTTACAGAAAAGGTGATGAGCTAGATTTGGTCCCTCATAGTCAGCTGACCCCAGCCCTAGACCTTTCCACATCTGACTTTTTCTGGTTATTTCAGTTTTAGATCAAGTAGAATCTGAGGCCTTCCTTGTCAACTCTATCATAAGTCTCTTTGAACCACTTCTTAAATATATTGTCTCTTTTACTTCCTTCCTAATATGTATTTCTATCTTAAATTATCTAAGTTACTCCTGTGTTTATTGGTTTATTTTAAGTGTCCAATTTCCATGTCACCATAATCTTAGTTACTAGAGAAAGGACTAGAACAGGGTGGGTGCTCAATAAATATTATATTATACACATGACTAAGTCATTTATTAAAAGAAATGAAATTTGATGGAAAATTCCAAATTTTAGTAGTAAGAAATCAAGATCCTTTGGGGATGGTCAGAGGCACATGCAGAAGAGTGGTTCCTGCAAATTATGAATCCCCCTGCATGAACTTTCATAAGCAAATCAACCAAAAAGCCAGACCTATGTGAAAAAAAGTGGCTTTTTTTTTTTAATTGATTATCTGGGTACAATATAAACTGAATATCACCATTTTTTTCCTGGTTAAGAAATAAATACATGGTCATCACAGTCCAAACCAGAGGCATAAGTAATTCTAGCTCATTAACAAGCTGTGTGCATTGAAATGATTTTGATTAGGGTTTTTTAATGAATTTTGAAGATTTTATTTATTTATTTGAGAGAGAGACAAAGTATACACAGAGGGAAAGGGAGAAGCAGAGGGAGAAGCTGAGCAGGGAGCCTGACTGGACTCGAGGCGCAATTCCAGGACCCTGAGACCAAGATCTGAGCTGAAGGCAGAGGCTTAACCAGCTGTACCACCCAGTCACCCCTTGATTAGGGTTTTAAAGGCAGCTTTTAGTAAAACAAGATACTCTATGCTACCAATCAGAATTTTCTGAGGATCTTAGCAAAAAGAGGCAAGCTTTTCCTTTTCTGCCATCAAGGATAATTTTTGTAATGGGAAACAGACAAAAATTAGATACGTAATAATTGTGGCCTATCAAACGGTGTTTTGGCGAGAAATAAAGGACTCGTGCAAAAAAGAACCCAAAGAAAAATTAAGGAAGCTATGAGAGTACTATATACAGAAATGAGGACAAAGCTAAAGAAACCATCTAAGAAATGTGAGGCACTCAAGGACTCAAGAGCAGTCAGAAGATATTCCTGCCCTTTAGAAGGAAGGAATTAGGGAAGAAAATTATATTACCAGAGTCCAGTGAGAGCTGGGTCCTGAAGGGAGGGCAGCCATCAGGAGCTCTGGACATAGAGAAATGTGGTTCTTACAAGAACCTCAGCAAGGCAACCTTTCTGTCTTTTGACTCTGCTAAACCCAACAGGAAGTCAGAGGGTATGAGAACTTGCATCCATAGTCTATGGAAGCCAGGCTTTGTGGATACCAAGTCAGAGAGTAGAACTGAATAGAATAGGAAAGAATAGAATAGAATAGAATAGAATAGAGCTGCAGAGAGCAGAAGAAAAATAGCTAGCATAGTAGGTAAGGTAGGTAAGCTACATAACAAGAGATTACATCTTAGAAATCTGCATTTATCGGGGTGCCTGGGTGGCTCAGTGGGTTAAAGCCTCTGCCTTTGGCTCAGGTCATGATCCCAGGGTCCTGGGATCGAGCCCCGCATCAGGCTCTCTGCTCAGCGGTGAGCCTGCTTCCCCCGCTTCCCCCTTTCTCTCTGCCTGCCTCTCTGCCTACTTGTGATCTCTGTCTGTCAAATAAATAAATAAAATCTTAAAAAAAAAAAAAGAAATCTGCATTTATTCAGTTGATTTTATTTACTCTGCAGTATGGGAATGCAACAGAAAATAAAAGATCAAGAAGTTTTATGGGTGTGTTTTTAATACTTAAGGAAGTAGGTCAGAATAGTTCCAAGATTACTGGCAGAGTTTGCCTAACTCAAGCCAATCTATTTGAAGGCCACCAGTCTTGACGAATTAGAAATTACCTTTCCATTCTGATGCCTGGGGAAGAAACATCCAGAACTAAGTATAATCTTTTGCCTGGGAGAAAAGAACCAGAGTAAAATCCTTCATCTCCAGGACAACACTGAATATTCATTATTGCCAAAAACAGAAAAGAAAAATAGCTTATACATTCCTGGTAATGAAGGTTAATCATTTATAAGCAATATTCTGCACTTTTTATTTTTTTTTTAGTTTTATCAAGCAAAATAAAATGTCTTTTTGACTGCCAAAGCAAACATTATAAAACCAGGTCCTGAAACCAACATCCTAGGACTGGTATCTCTAACCGAAGATCGCTTTGCTTTAATATCTACTAGAATGAACACAAATTAGATGCTGATCCATCTCTTTTACAGATTATACACTTACCTAGAGGATAAATATCATGCTATTCCTATTAGAGTTGTCTACCATGTGCACAGGGTCCTTCCCACTTGTTATTATGCCAGTGCGAAAGGACAATATTTTTCATCTTTTATACACAGTTCTTCAAGTAACTGTATTTTAATCTCTTATTATGCAATGACAAATTTGATTTTCCAAAAAAACTAGTTGCTTTGTAAATTGATTTAAGTGATCTGTGTTCTAAACTTGTTGCAAAGTCTTGGTCCAAGTATCTGCTAGAGGGAAGGAGAGGAGATGCTGGTTATTTCCTTAGCAGATTTCAGGAGCACAGCTCTTTTCTACTAAGGTGTTTATCTCTCGTGATGTTCAGAGTTGTCTTCACATGAGCCAAACAACTTATTTTGTAATTCTCTCATCATAGATGTTATTAAGCTCTTTCTTAAAGAGAAATTTAGAAGAAAAAATGAACTTGTATGAAATATTTTCAACAGCAGTCTATTTGAAATTAAACTTGATTTCATTGGTATGCTGGCTTAGCCACTAACTAACTTTGTGACCTTAGACAAGCCACTTACCCTCTGTGGTCCTCAGTTTTCTCATCTATAAAATGAGAGGGATGGGTTAAGAGGTCCCTAAAGCCCTTTATAATTCCAACAGACTGTGATTATGAGTCTATGTTATCCCTGGAAATATCATGAAAAATAAAAATAAAACTGATTGAGTTGAAAATGGTCCAACAATTACAAAGAAATATTTGACATTGTAATCATGAACTCGCATCAGTTAGTCTTTTGGCTCTTTAATTTGGGAAGCAGATGCTTGATTGCTTGTTTAAAGCCTGTGTAAAAAGCCCAGCCTAGCCTTGTGAAAGCTCAAAATATTCTTAAGCAGGGATGTCAATTACATAATTTTCTAGACCTGACAGTTTGGTTGAAATTAACCCACAGCCTATTTGAAAGCCTTTTTCTTTTGTGAGCATCTAGCGTATTTCCTATTGCTCTCCTCCTGGGTATCCATTTGTTATCAAAACCAGAAGCACAGTATGGCATCCAAATTGAAGTTCAGTGTCAGCTGAGGTTACTTTTCTACATTTCCCAGAAAAGGAACAACTATTGTCATAGGAGAGGATTGATGTGTGGCCATTCGGGGTCCTTATTATAATCTTTTCTTTAAGAATGAGGGATTGGAATGTTAATGCATTCAATAATCTATGAATTATAAAGGTAGCTATACTGCTTTGACCTTTTCAACATTTGGTATTTTGATTGAGTGGCCATTCTGAGGCCGTCCTTTTTAACAGCTCTATTACTCTGTGGGAAAGAGGAAGGCTAGCCAGGTTTTGAAAATACATTCATCTCGAAGCAAGAGTAGTAGGATTTAGTTGGAATGTGCCAAAGACAGTGCTGGGTGCTTACAGAACTTTCTCATGTAATACTGACAATAGTATTATTATCAGATGAAGATACTGAATGAAGCACAGAGAAGTGGCCACAGTACCTCAAAGGTAAAAGGGAAAGAAAGCGGTAATTTCAGGACTGTGTGATGCCAGGATCTATGCCCTTTCTGGATTATCCCAGTCTTTAGGTTTTGAAAGTTGTTAAGTACATCTAGTGTACAGTAAACACAAGTAAACATCCTAAAATCTTGTTTTCCTAGACTGAGCTATTAGCATTGGCATCTCCTAGGAACCTCTAAGTGCCAGATACTATTCTGTGGCTGGTAGAGTGAACAGGACCCAAATCCCTACCTGCAAGGAGATTATAGCCAAGGAGTCTAACTCGGGGTTAAGGGACACAAGGGATGATGAGGCCCCGAGGGACAAACAATTTAGAGAAACTGGTACCTAACCTCTCTGCCCAGATCATAATGGCTAAGGGAATAGTGTTAAGGGGGCCTAGTGATAAATGAAAATGGATGAGGAGCTACCCAGTAGGAAAAATATTTCCAGAGGGCAAATAAAATGCCATTGCCAGAAGGAGGGAGGAGAAGAAATACCATATTCTCTCTTTCTTATCCTCTGTTCTCCTGTCAGTGTCTTCCATTAGCTGAAACCAACCAGAGAGGGTAGCCATCACCAAAACCCAGTCTGTAAAGGACAGCCTCTGGTGACTCAAAGCAGAACAGCAACATGGAAAGTGGACTAGGGAGAAGTATGTGGGATCACCCACAAGATTGCTTTCCAAAGCAAAGGGATAATGTGGCTCAAATATAAACTCATGTCTCCATTTCTTTCAAAGCAGAATAACTATCTGCAGTTTCTAACTGAGGTAATTTCTCAGCTTCTTCCCATCAAAAATCTCTGTGGAGGTTTAGGTAGAGCATCCTTACCTGTGAGAGGCGAAGGGGAGAAAGTGGTACTAGGGATAATGTGATGAACTCAAATCAATCTGTGCTTATGACCCAGGTGTTAAGAGTGAGAAATGAAAGAAATATTGTCTTTCCTCATTTTGTTGTAGAGATTCTAATCATACAGTCTTCTTCAATTACTGAGATAACAGCATATAACTGATGATGAATCCGCAGACAGTGTTGGGGGCTGTGTGCCTTTGAAAGATTGAAAGAAAGACTCATGATATTGATAGCCCATCAGAACTGAAGATGAGATTGCAGAATGACAGTGGTAATGAGGGTTCTTTATTGGCTTCTACCTTGATTCAGTTCTATACAAGGCAAAGAAGTAAATACATGATTCCCTTGAGTGAAGTTCAGGCAAAAGCTGATTCTGTGACATTATCAGACAGCTTTCAGAGCTCATACATTCAGTAAGTTTTAGTCTTTTCGTGTTTTTGATAGACTACAGTTTTATGTTAGTTTTTTTTTTAATTTTAAGAATTAATTATTAGAACCATGCTTACCTAGAATACTGGCCAATAAAAAGAATATTAGGAATTATGTTATTACTAGGAAGACTCTGGAAATGTCATTAATAGTTTAAAAAGTGAACCACTGTATGAGGAACCTTGAATTTTAGCATTCATAAACCCAAATGCCAGAAAAAAATATGTAAAAAGGCTTATTTAATAAAATTTCAGAAGACCCGGGGGGAAAAGCCTAATGAAAGAACTCTATACATAGACATGCTATTGTAGATAAGGGAGAGATGTGTTCCAATAATAAGGAAAAAAAAAGTGAAATCTTTTTTTTTTTCTTATTACAGAAGAAAAAAATTTTCTTATTACAGAAGGTAAACCTTCTGTAGTGATATTTTCCAGCAAATAGTCCTGAGAGAAGGTTTTGGTTTGATTCGCTCAATATGTGTTCATTGACAAGCTTCTCTGTGCTGTTAACTTGATGCTGTAGAAGGTATAAAAGTTATCGTCAGATCAACATAGGCTTATAAAGAGGGATGCTGTTATCAAGAACTTCAAAAATGTGTACTTTCTGCTGTGAGCTTTGGTGATCTCATCTGTTGGCGTAAGGTCTATCACGAGTCTTCCCAGTAGGCTCTAAGAGTGACTGCCTATCTCACCATCCACAGAATTTATCCAGGAATATAATTAGTTTTGCATTTAATGTCTGAGACTTCCTCAAAGCAAAAAATGTCATGAAAGAAGAAAGCTCTGGGAGCTAGGAAAGGGATGATATAAAAGTTGGAAGGGATACATTTAGCCTGCTTTGCCTTGGATGTGAATTGTATGCCTGCAGATTGTTTCCTGTATGCTCACATGCTGGCTGAACCATTCAGATGGCTACTCAAACCTGTATACTTATTTCTCACGAGGTATGTCATTGATCTAGGATTTTCTTGGATTATGGAATATTTTCTGAACATAAAGAAGTTATCTTCTACTTTTTCCATAAAGTATTACTTTCTGTTTTTTAAATTCATTTTATTGTGTTATGTTCGTCACCATACATGATTAGTTTTTGATGTTGTGTTCCAAGATTCATTGTTTATGAACATTGTTTCATAAACAATGAATCTTGGAACACACCCAGCGCTCCATGCAATAGGTGCCTCCAAAATACCCATCATGAGGTTCCCCCATCCCTCCTCCCTCCTCCCCTCTAAAACCCTCAGTTTGTTTCTCAGAGTCCACAGTCTCTCATGGTTTATCAACCCCTCTAATTACCCCCCCTTCAGTTTTCCATTACTTTCTTACCAGCTTTAGCATAAACAGAAGACATGCTCCATTATATGTTGCTTAAAAGAATGATTCATTGAAGAATTTTGTGAATTTTATGTTTTCTCCACCTAAAACACAGACCCAGGGTTTGGGATGATTAGATGTATCAGTTTAATAAGGTTTTTGCCTTTTTTGCATAGGTAGTGAGTCTGAAGGAAGAGATAGATGTTCAGTTCAGTGACCTTGAAGTCTGTAGTGGCAAGCGTGGACTGTTGTGCTGCGTAGCCAAAACAATGGAGGATATAAGGAGGGAACGGAAGGAGAAGGGAGTGAAGGAAGGAAAGATAAAAGGAAGGAGGGGGGAGGGAGGCAGAGTGGGAGGAAAGGAGGAAGGAAAGAAAGAAAAATGTACAATCGTGGTCCCTTCTGTTGGTTAGGAAAGGAGGTGTAGCAAAGACATTAATGTAGCAAAGACATTATCGTGGTGTGTCTATTACCTAGGGAGCTGTTTTTCGCTTCAAATTCAAAGTTAATCTTTCTTCTCAAAGAAGTGGGGTACAAAATGCTTTGCAGTTGCTGCAGTCATGCGGACAAACTTAGAATATTCAGAAATGAGCAGATCAAAATTCTGTCTTTAAAAATGGAATAACAACATTTTCAGTTAACGACTATCTGCTGTCTAGCATTTTGCAGCATATGAAAGGGGTAGAGTGAAACTTTGCACTGAGTAATTAAGAAGAAAGGTTGCAAAGGCCGTAGAAATTGTCACTGAAACTTAGTGTTTAAAGTCTGAACTTTGTAAAATTACAGACTAGACAAAGAAGTCCAAGGGCAGCATGTGATCAACTATGAACAGAAGTGTCCTAGGAAAGTAAATTGAAAGAATACTGACAGTGAAATAAGTGAATTAGTCTCGGTTAACATATAGGAAATATAATTTCATTTACACTGTCAATGAATGACATTTCAGAGCATGTAATAGGCAGGGAGAATGTTAAAATAGAGGTAAATATGTAGAAGCACCCACACTTAATGAACCAGCAAGTATTTTTCTTCAAAGCCGCAAGGAATACGTGCTTTGGGGTGTATACTTTGGGAAATGTTTTTATAGGATGCGTATCTGACCCAGGTAAACTTTAACTGGTAAGCAACATGGTTTCTCGAAAGAATGGGCTAGAGAAATGGCATCCCTTCCAGAAACGTATTTGAACACGTTTGATTCACATGAGGAGCAAGTTTAAATTGAATCTGATCTAAAAATAGAAACTTGATCTTCATTGAACTGATTTAAACAAAAGATTATAAAAACAATAAACATGAGGGTTTAGTCATCAGAAGTGGAACCATGGAAAGACCACAGAGGACAGGAAGCTGACCAGGTCATGGTAATGTGTAGAGATATGTAATTATTTTTTTTTAATATTTTTTTAAAGATTTTTATTTATTTATTTGATAGACAGAGAGAGACCACAAGCAGGCAGAGAGGCAGGCAGAGAGAAAGGGGGAAGCAGGCTCCCCGCTGAGCAGAGAGCCCGATGTGGGGCTCCATCCCAGGACCCTGAGATCATGACCTGAGCCGAAGGCAGAGGCTTAAACCACTGAGCCACCCAGGCGCCCCGAGATATGTAATTATTAATGTAGAATTAGACTACCCTAACTATAGTCAGTGCCAGTGAGGCCACAGGAGATGTTTTAGGGGAAATGATTCAGTAATGTTTCAATTGTTGCATCTCTACATAAGAGAAAAGCAATTATGGGTGCTAATTTGTCTGTAAATGTATTAAAGAAGTTCAGGCCCTCCCTTGGTGATTCTGATAGTGGGGACAAGGTCACAATTACCGTTCTACCTATAATTATGACTAAAGTCCATCAGCTTGTTAACAATTGTCTATATCCAGTAAACATATTTACTATAATACCTGATTGTGGGAAGTCTCCCCCAAACCACTTTTGTTGGTCTACTTAGTTGTTAATTTAATTTTTTGATGGGTGTTTGTGTGTGTGTGTGTGTGTGTGTGTGTGTGTGTTTATGCACTCATGTGGTCACAAGTGTTTAATCCATTATGGTCTCTGAGCATCTTTTTGTAAAAAAATATAGTTGTTTAGCTGGGAGTAGGGAGGGGTGTAGAGAACAAGCACAGCTTACCATTATGTGAGCTCTCAAAGCACTCCACAATTTTCTTTCCTGGTGAATCTTTCTGCCTCTCAAAGGCCAGAATGCAACTTTGTTTTTGCCCCCTTTCCGGCAATCTGCTTTCAAATGTGAGTTTTTTGTTTTTGTTTTTTTACCTTGAGTTTCATCATTTTCTTATTTTACAATAATAAAAAGCAGATTTTTATTCACACATGCAGTGGCTTTGTTTTTTCCATTTTGTAGGAAAAGCTGTATTTATTTATTCATCTTTTTTATCGTCACAGTCAAAATAAAATTTGCTTTTTTTCTGTTTACTTTGACATTTCAATGCCGATGTGCTATTTCTGGAAAATACAAGTGGGAATATTCTGTGCACAGTACTTTTACAGACACAAGAAAGAAAGCATGAAGAATAGTGCAAATTCCATCCTTTGACAGTGGTCAGATATTCTCAAAAAGCTAGTTGTATGGAAAAGTTTTATTTAAGAGGGACAAAATGTAAAGTTTATATACAATTGTATGACTCCACATAGGTTAACTGTAATCAACTTATTTTTATTAGCAGTTCTTTCTGTCATTGTTACCTGTGGAAACTTACAGTGATATAATTAAATACATAAATTCATAATATATTTAACTACATATATACTTATATTTATATATGTTATATAACATATATAACTATATATACATAGTTAAGAATATATGTAGTAAAGTAAAAGTAGTTATATATGTATGTTGCATATATATATAAAACTACTTTTACTTTACTACACACACACACACACACATAGTTAAAAGATGAACTGAGGAATATTAAAATTTTGTAAGAGCATTTTTGAACAAAAGTTTATTTGAGTGAGGCAGCATCCAATCTAGCAGATAGAATAGAGTTCCAAGGAGCTATGCAAAATGAGAGACATTTATAGACAGAAGGGAACAGGAGCGACAAAGTTATACCAGACAAAAAAGTGGGTTGGTTATTGCAAAATTACTTTCCTTTAAGGAAGGGCAGGAAGCTAGTAGGCAGATGACCTCACTAGTGCTAATCGTGACTTCTGAATGATGGGATTTAAGATTCCATTTCTGGGAGAGCCAACACTAATTAAGTCTTGGTTTGATGATGTGGGGCTTAGCATAAGTGATTCCACTCTGGGCTTTTTTCTCGCTTGTAACTATATGTGTGTGTGTGTGTGCATACATATACATGCATACATATACACACATATATACACATGCATGCATGCATATATGTATATATGCATATATATGTATATATGTGTTTATAGTTAATCTATTTCTAATTATACATGTATATAGTTCATACATATTCATATACAACTAAACAAAACACACTTTCATACATGCACATGAATAGAGAATCAATATTTATGAAGAGTCTACTAACTTGTTTGTACTTGGACCACAAAGATGTGTAACACCCAGTTTTTCTCTCAGTGATCTGTTCTTTAGATGGAGGTGTCTTAAAGTACTCATCAGATTTGTAGAATAGTGCCTTCCATGAACAAGGAACTAAATCAATGAATATTTGTGGATGAAATTAATGCATAAAACTGCGCAAGTACAAAGCAATATGTGCTATCTGGTAAGCTAAAAATGCACTGAAAGTTCAAGAATTTTTAAGAAATGGAAGAAACCATTTATGGCTTCACGGGAAAGTTAGCCAACAAAATATCTCAGGTCAATTTGGACAGGGGACATGCACAGCGGTGCAGTTGTATGGGTTGGGGCAGGGAGGTTAAGCACAGAAGGATAAGGACGAAGTTTGTAGGTTCATTGGCTTTTTTTAAGAGAGAGCGAAATGAATAAATAATCCAGGATTTGGCAACTTTGGGGCAGTAGGGTGAAAATAATATGTTCAGGGGGAACAATAAACAAACTTTAAAACAATAGAGTGTTGTAGTGGAAGATACCACAATATAAAAGTGTATATGCCTAAGGTCATCCCTACAAATAGACTAATTGCTGATGTGTGTAGCCATTTACAAAGTGATACATAGTACATTCTTGCTGAGAGAATGATAGAAGTCAAGATATTTGTCTTCTCAAAGAGAATTAATTTTATTTGCTCTAAAATGTTCAATATATTTTAAATGTTTCAAAAAATAGGTGAGGATTCATACCTTGTACTCTAAGACCTATTAAAAAATATTGAAATAGTAACCATGCCTTTCCTCAACAAAAATATCTGGTTCAGAATCCACAGTCTCTGGTCTTTTTCCTCTCCTCATTTCTACTTCTAAGCTATCAAGTTGAGTTCAGCTATTATTGCAACCCGTATTGAATCTACCCATTTTCCTCTTATCCCCACTATCTTTGGCCTAGTATCTACAGCCTCTCACTGCCTGTGAGGCTATCCTGTTCTGGGTGCTCTACTGAAAATGCCTCCTCTGTGATCTTTTCACCCCAGCTGTTCTCACCAACCTCCAGTTGAGTTTCTGCAGCTGTATCAGAGTTTTCCTTACTAATGCTGCTGCTAGGACTACATAATGACCATGTTATAAGCCTTTACACTTAGTGCCCAGAAGATAATGCCAAACTCGCTTGGCATGGGATTTATATGTTTTATAATGTGGCCATCATTCAGTCTCTCTTACATTATTACTTTATTCCATTTGCACTGAGATTTGCACTTTCCAAATTAATTCATGTACTTCCCAACCTCTGTGCTGTTTGATTATGTTTTTCTCTGCTAGAACACCCTCCTCTCCTTCTTTTGGCTGGAAAATTCCTATTCACCTTTAGGGACTCAACTAAAATGTTACGTTCTATTTGGTCCCTAAGTATAAAATATTGTAATACTTCTTTTCCTATATATATACCATTCGCTACAGTGAATAGTTTACTTGGACATGCCTCTTCCTGTTTTTGCTACACCCAGCACACATAATGCCTGGCACCTAGTTCATTCTTTGAACTGCTGAATGGGATTGTTTTGAAATTGAGGCAGATGTAACAACGTCTTATTTCTTAAAACCACTACCATCTTTTGTCAGTTTCCTCATGCTAATGGATATCACTTCCAGTATCTCTGCCACAGGGAGAGAAAAGTGTATACACAGTTTCTTTATTAGGCAAACAGAGCGTTATTTTTACTGTATTAACATACAAACAAACTCAAACAACTTATTAAATTAGATAAGCATCTGATTTTAGCATTAACTCTTTAGATTGCATTGAACAAAGTGGTTAGTCACTTTAAAAAAAAAAGATTTAATTCATTAATTAAATTATTTATTTATTTTAGAGAGAGAGTGCAAAGGGAGGGACAGAGAGGGAGGGAGAAAAAGGGGGGCAAACTCTGTTCTGAGAATGGAGCCCAACACGGGGCCTGACAGGGGCTCCCTCCTACTACCCAGATCATGACCTGAGCTGGAACCAAGCGCAGAAGGCTTAAACAACTGAGCCACCCAGGCACTCCAGTCACTTTGAAATTTATAGCCAGTTCATTATTTTTTTTAAAGATTGTATTTATTTATTTGTGAGAGAGAAAGAGAGAGAGAGCCCAAGTGGAAGGTAGGGACAGAGAGAGAGGGAGAAGCAGACTCCCGGCTGAGCAGGGAGTTCGATGAGGTACTTGATCCCAGGACCCCAAGATCATGACCTGAGCTGAAGGCAGCTGTTTCACCAAGTCACCCAGAAGCCCCAGGTAGTTCATCGTTTAAATGAAAATCAGAAACAAAAATTGCTCAAGTCTCTTGTTGAGTGTTAGGTGATCTGCATAGCTTATAATGAAAAGTTTTAGTTTCAACCTACAGTGGGAAATCTAGATTATGCAAAGATGGTTTGGTTTTTTTTTTTTTTTTTTTGCTTTATTTTCCAAGGGCATCATAAATCTTTTATTGGGGCGCAGAGTTGGCTCAGTCGGTTAAAGGCCTTTCTGTCTTCACCTAAGGTCATGATCCCAGGGTCCTGGGTTTGAGCCCTGAGTGGGCTCCCTGATCAGCAAGGAGTCTGTTTTTCCCTTTCCCTCTGCTCCTCCTTGTGCTTCTGATTTCTCTCTCACTCTCTATATCAATTAAATAAAATCTTTTAAAAAACAGAGATATTTTATTAAAAAATAGATATGGTAACAAAAGCATATTTCATATGGCAATAGAAGAAATGGGGAAAATAAAAAGGTAGTATTGTTAAAATTATAGCACTCTATTGTCCCCACTTTGCCAACTTTTTCACTAAAAGTTCTTCAGTAGAATATACCTTTAAAAATAGTTCTCCTCCTAATAGGTTCAGGTACTTGTGTCCCATATTTCACTATAAGGGATGTTTGCAATATATTTTTGGAATGAGAAACAGGTCAAATATCCAGCAGTTCAACATTTCACGTTTATGAACAGAGCCACCAAATTGAAAATTAGCTTTGGTTGTTTCATAACATGGAACCAACTCAGAAATAAAGGCTTTTGGAAAGCACATAATTATGACCCAATTTACAGGAACCATGTTTATTTTTTGTGGCAAAGAGGAGGTATCTATCTAAGTTTTAATTACCGTCATTGAGTGTCTCTAGGCCAAACCATCAGTCCTGTGGTGTGTTAACATGAAAGATCATTCGGGAAAACTGGTTTGCAGAAAAAGAGTGAGCAAAAAAAGAAATTAGATGTATAGAGTTAGATATTCTGCACATAATTTGCAAAACCTTAAGCTCATCAAAAGGAAAGATCAAATTTGATTTAATGGAATTGGAAATTAAGTTGCAGAGTACAATTTAGCTAAAATATTACATTGATCTTCAAATAGTTTATCAGCAAGAAGACTAAAGAAAAAAAGACTGGTTATGTGTCTCGATAAGGTTTGCTTTTCTCTTTATCTTTCTTGAAAAAAAATAAAATAAAATCTCTAAATATACATAGATCTTTCACCAATGTAAAAAACTAAGAGGTTATCTTGATGCCCTTCACCCCTCCCCCTCCTTCTGTGAATGTATATTCATACTTAACATATTCTTATCTTCTCAAGATTAAAATTGTTTCAGAACCTCATTTGGACCCATTTAAGTGAATGAATTTTTTTTTTTTTTTGCTAAAATATGCTTTTCATGATTTATTTCCCATTTTTCTGACTTAACAGAACTGAATCAGTTGTTCCTCGGTTATGGAACACTGGAAAGAGTTCATGGGAGAATACTTTGAAAGAGCTTTTAATTTCAGAATTAAAATTAAGTCACAAAAATGTATCTTCTTAAATAGAACATAACTCTCTCAGATCTTGCTCACAATAATACTTCAAAATATACCCATCACCCTATCATTGCCAAAGTTTCTGAGAAGAAAAGCGGGAAAAGATGTATCTAGGTGTTTTACCACTTATGAATTAAAGCTAATCAGTTATAACAAGAACCTTATCCAACAGTGGCTGACATTATTTTTCCCTTTCGTCAGTGATTCTGCCCAACAGTGACTTGGTTTTAGGTAAGGGAGTCCTCACCATTAATTTACCCTTAACTGAGCGATACCATTTAATGTTGATGCAAGAATCTTCCATTTTGGGAGCCTGGGTGGCTCAGTGAGTTAAAGTCTCTGCCTTTGGCTTGGGTAATGATCCTGGGGTCCTGGAATTGAGCCCCTCATTGGGCTCTCTGCTCAGAGGGGAGCTTGCTTTCCTTCCTCTCTCTCTGCCTGCCTCTCTGCCTACTTGTGATCTCTGTCTGTCAAATAAATAAATAAATAAAATCTCTTTTTTTTTTTTTTTAAAGATTTTTATTTATTTATTTGACAGAGAGAAATCACAAGTAGATGGAGAGGCAGGCAGAGAGAGAAAGAGAGGGAAGCAGGCTCCCTGCCGAGCAGAGAGCCCGATGCGGGACTCGATCCCAGGACCCTGAGATCATGACCTGAGCCGAAGGCAGCGGCTTAACCCACTGAGCCACCCAGGCGCCCAATAAATAAAATCTCTTAAAAAAAAAGGAAGAATCTTCCATTAAAGTTGCACAACCTTCATATACAACTTAAGCTAATTGGGTAAACATTACTATTTCTTATTTATAGGGATATCTAGAAACTTAAGCAAATATTTGAAGTCCAGATTACAATCCAAAGTATATACGGATAGATGAATGGGTAAATAGGGAGTAATCTAGAGCCATTCTAAAATGCTGTGTCCATCTACAATGAGCAAACAAACAAAAATGACATGAATTAAGGCTTCCTAAGCATGTTTCTGAAATATTCCAAGCGATCTAAATATTTATACTTGGCTTACCATGGTTGTCATTTGGAAATATAGCCACACCAACAAAATGTATATACTGTGTGTACATGTATACAGTCCTGGCCTCAACCCCCACCTTACCTATGGTTTCACTTTCCATAGCAGTTTCAGTTTCCACGGTTAACCATGGTCTGGGAGCACACGCTCCTCCTTCTGAGGAGTTCTCAGAAGGTCAATCGTAAGCCTAATGCTCTGTCACTGTGTCTGTATCACTCACCTCACTTCATCTCACTCTATTCGTAGGCATTTTATCATCTCATATCTTCACGAAAAAGAAGGGTGGGGGCTCCTGGGTGGCTCATTCAACTGAGTGACTGGCTCTTGATTTTGGCTCAGGTCATGATCTCAGGGTTGAGCCTCCTGTAGGGCCCCACGCTCAGCGGGAGTAGGCTTCCCATTCTATCCTTCTGCCCCTTCCCCACTGCTCTCTCTCTCTCTCAATAAATAAATAAATCTTTTAAAAAAAGTTTTTTAAAAAAGAAGGATGAGTACAGTAAGATATCTTGGCAGACAGAGAAAGATTAATCACATTCCCCTCTTATTACAGTATATGGCTAAAATTATTTATTTTATTACTAGTTATTATGTTAATTCCTTACTCTGCCTAATTTATAAATTAAACTTTATCGTAAGTATGTATGTATGGGGAAAAAGCAGTACATATAAGGTTCAGTACTATCTGTGGTTTTAGGCATCTACTGGGGGGGGGTCTTAGACATATTTCCCTGTGGAAAGGGGGGACACTGTACACATATATTTATACATGTGTGCACACATACTCATACACATACAACCATGATTTAAAATCTTGGGGAATATAACATTCTAACTGTAATTCTGGTCAAAATAACTAAAATTCACACATTCAATACTGTGGAAACAAGGAGGACTATTTTTTTGGACTTGTCAGTGAAAATCTTGACATTCTTTTCCTCCAGCTGGATTTTTCTATGGCATATTCATTTGGTATAATGTTCTCTAAATTTTATAAAAACAACATATTAACCACATGATTTACTAAGTCAACTGAAAGAAATTTCCGATATACTTTGTGGAAGAAATAATCTATGACGTGACTGTTGTGTTTAAACATCCACAATAAGTTAAATTGTTTACAGAAAAACTACAGAAATTAAAAATATACCCACTTGCCTAAAATTTTTGGCTTATTTCAGTTAAATTATCTAGATGTTCCTCAGGTTTCACCATCAGTCTTTTCCTCAGTAGATAAACTTTTATTTCATTACATTCTTTTTCCTGAATAACAAAACATGTTTATTTAGCCATGAACCGCCCCCCCCCCCGCAACACAAGCGCAAAATAACAAAAGGAAAGTGTGAAAACAGTGAGCATAGTTCTTTCTCTTCCATACATAGAAGTGGAGAGAATATAATATCATGGGATATAATGTAACATAATAGCTTTGGGCGCTGGATTTGGGTTGCTTGTTTTATGCTCTCCAGAGTCAGGGGCTGTAGGTTTGCCTGCTGACCCTCCAGTGATCTCCCTAGGCCTTAGTTTTCCCATCGGCAAATGTGACTACAGTTCCTTATCTCATTATGCTCCTATGAGGGCTATAGAACATGAGCTGCTGCATAAAACACATGTAGCTCAAAGCCTGACACATGATAAATATCCAATAAAAGGTATCTGTAGACAATACAACAGAAAGACAAGAATCCTGATGTGTTCAGAATCACAAATTCTCATTTGTCCTATGAAAGCCCACAGGCAAGACATTTCTGTAACACATGGTGATGCTTTTCCCTTATTAGTGACCCAAAACCAATCTAGAACTGCCCCTGGGAGATGTATGTGTGTATATGTACACGTATAGGGTATTTACACATATGTATATGTGTGCATATAGCTTTCCTGATTTTATCACATTAGCTTTTTAACCAAGTCATATTAATGACAAAGTAAATAGGTGCTTTCTCTATTACTCATTTGCTTAGTTCTTGCCAGCATATTCTGGCTTTCCTAGCCACTTGCTCCATAAATCTATCTAATCCAAGCTGTGGTCCCAGGTGAGGTCCCAGGCATGGTCCCAGGTGAGGTCAAGATCTTGTTTCCTAGTCATTGAGAGCAGATTTACTCTTAGTGAACAGAACATAGGAGCAGATTTATTGTACTTATTAAGAATAAAAGTAAACTACAGAAACACTTGTGAAAACCCATGTCAATCGGACAAATACGAATACTTCTCAGGCCCCCAGTAGGTTGTTAAACTCTAGGAGAAGAAATGTGGCCCCTGTCACTATATTTATAACTATATCAGAGGGAGAGGGGAAAAAAAAAAAGCCAAAAAGACTATATCTACTTTTGACTCAGTTGTCTAATGAAGTATATAACCAGAAAGACTTTTACTTTGAATCCTGAGAACTGAGAGAACCTTTTTTTTTTTTTTTTAAGATTTTGTTTATTTATTTGACAGACAGAGTCAGAGACCACAAGTAGGCAGAGAGGCAGGCAGAGAGAAGGGGAAGCAGGCTCCCTGCCAAGCAGAGAGCCCGATGTGGGACTCGATCCCAGGACCCTGAGATCATGACCTGAGCCAAAGGCAGAGGCTTAACCCACTGAGCCACCCAGGCGTTCCAAGAGAACACTTTTTATTTGAGTGACTAGTAGTTTTGTTTCCTTTTGTCATTTTCCTCCTTTTCAGGATTAAAATGCAAGAAGATCTATTATCAGTCACTTGTAGGTTTGGGTTTTGTGGGCAGGGATATCTTCACTCTTACCAACAAAGGCCTCCTTCCACCCACCCCTAAATTCCCCCTAACATTCTGACAGTCCCTGCAAGATGGCCTAAAATGTCCCTTCCCCCCAAAAGAACTTCCTGACTCCGCACATAGAAATAACCATTTTTGCTTTCCATGGCAGTACATGATGCTGTTCTGTTTGTGACATGTGGTCCATTCTGTTATAGTTCATCCATAATTACAGTTTTAATTCTCCACTTGCCCTTCCTGCAGGCAAGGTTCTTATCTTATCCCCACAACAGGTAGCAGAGTCTTGAAGATAGCCCATATTTGAAAAATATTTGGGAACCCATGAGTCCATTTCAATAATTTAGGTACTTCAATCTGAAATATTAAATGCTTTAACTCAACCTGTGCAATGAAAATCTCTGTTTTCTGTCCAAAAAGAAAAAGTGTACAGTTTGAAAAAAACAAGCAAGGAAAACTGGAGGAGCTTGTGGATACTTGATAAGCAATCACAGACCTGGGCACTAGATCCTACAGTGGCATTAGAAGTTCACTTAATCCCTATGGCAAAGCTGATTTTTAAAATTACTGACAGGTAATTCCAGTTTCTTCCCAAGACTGTACTTTATGTCAGCCCAGCAGATGCTGTAGGGATATTTCAGGGCTTATCATGGAGTGCCCTTGCATCTGATCACAGCAGATCGCTTCTGGATCTTGGATCCTGTGAGAGCCCATCAGTGTAGCCTGCTTGCCCCTCTCCATAACCCTCATCTCTCTGGGCTTGGGTTGACTGTTCCCTATCTCCTACGTTCTTGACCTTCCCTTATGTCCCTTCCTTTAGGTGTAGTTTTATGTCTTAACAAATACCTTAAGGATATTTTTGTTAATGTTAATTATATTTTAGAATTGTACTTTGTTTTTAATGTAATGATATGTATGTTAATGCCTCAATGATGATCTCAATTCTAATAACAGATTTTAATAAGTATACTATTGAAAATTATCCCCATAATTAACAGAGATATTACTTCATTTTACTGCAATTTAATCGTTGCTTGCCTTATCTTAGCAATTATATCTGGGATGGCAAACTGTATAATCTGTGTTGCCACATGGGGAATACCTAGATAAATGGTAATTAAATATGTCCTGTTAAAAGATGGTATGAGAGAAATGGAGTTAAGTTGGAAAATTGCTTCTTTGTGACCTTAGAGAGTTTCTAGGCAGATAATCAGATAAGTCTACAATAGATCCCATGGAAGGTAGTATCAATTTGAGTGACTTTATTGAGCTGAACACATATAATATTTACATGAGTTACTCTGTATTTCAAATTCTATTAGCAATCATCAAGAAAAGGTATTAAGACAAAAATAATAAGGCCATTTGAAAAATAATTACTTCTCATTTGGAGTGAAAACAGCTCAATGATGAAAATAAAATCTGTGAACTTAGGGATTTTTGTTAATTAACAAAAGATGTTCCTTTCATGTCTTTCAAGGAAATTCTTATGCTTATCAACTCTCATACATATTAACTTTCTTCTCAAGCTACTTTATTCTACCGTCCTTTTGCAATTTTGTTCCCAAAGTTGCCCCTTCTCTTCCTACTCATTTTTGTTTTCTTCTCTTTGTACCTAGATTGAAAGAAAATCAGTGGTAGGGGAGGAAGACTTCCCTTTTCCCTTCTAGGCTCTTGGGCTGTTCTAATAATTAAATCGACATAAGACAGATTAACAGAAGGAAAAAAACATAATTTTGTACATTCAGAAACCTCAGAGACTTTAGGCTCTTTGATAGCTAGGCAGTTCAAACTTATGTGCTGTCCTGAGCTAAAGAGAAGGGGTAGCATTCTGAGGATTCAAAAGGGAGGAAGATGAGTAATAGTAGACAGGAAGAGCAAATGTTTGGAAATAAATTTTTGCTCTCATGTAGATACATCTTTCTGATATAAAAAGTTATCTCTGGTATTAGTTCTCTTCCTGGTACAGGTCCTCTATCTAAATTCTTTTAAGCAGTTAAAGAAGTTAAAAAACAACAACACTGACAAAACTTCCTAAGCCCGTTAGGCCTTCATTGCCAGTAGCTTAAAATAATCTACGTGCCAAGTAGAATGTTTTGGGGTCATATATTCTGCTCCCCTTTAACTGTGAGATCAAAAGGGAATATTTTCAAAGTTTTAAAGTCCGTGTTTAATGGAAATATTTAAGAAGAAAAGATGAAAAATTCTGATCAATCTAGGAGACTCAGAGAGGATATCAGACTTTAAGAATTACCTTTAATAAACTCTGGAGTAGCTTTGCATACTCAGGACCCAAAACTGTAAAAATAATCTGGAGAGTTTTATGGATGAAAAAATGCAAGAGAGACCTGTGGTCTATACAGCATTTCAGGAAATGTGATCGTTCTCTCCAAGTTTATGTAAAGTTGAATTAGAATAATCTTTCTGCCCTCTATGAAAATCCTTCTTAGACCTTCATATAAGCCTGTTAAATAACAAACCAATGTTTTTTAAGTCAGTACCTAGTACCAGCTCTAATGAAATCCATTGAAAATATTCATAAAGCAGATATAACTTGTGATCCAACCTTTGAAGAGTGGCTAGGGATTGAATTAATAGAGAGGTTTTTTGTTTTTTGGGGTTTTTTTGTTTGTTTGTTTTGGTTTGGTCTGGCTTGGTTTGGTTTACCCTAGCTGAGAAGATCAGTAAGAACAATTTTTGAGAGAAAAAAGTGATACTGTCACTAAAATGGGAAGTGTAAGAAAACTTACTGCTCAAGAGGAGGTGTACATACAGAGGGCAAGAGGAATTATATTTAACCAATTTTCTTGAACTGGTTATTATATTTGAGTCCCTAAGCTGGGAATCAAATTCAGAGTTTTCTGACCCATACTCTTCATTATATTCCTTTAAAGCTAGCTAAATAGATTTCAAATTTTGAAATAAACTTTAACCCCGCCCCCCCAATTTAAGACTTCCTTTTCACCATCTAGAATAAGGAAACAAGTGGGGAAAATCAAACAAACAAAACAAAACAAAAACTCCTCCAAAATCCCAACATCCAAAACCTTCAGTTAAACGTAGTAGATTTATTCAAGAACAGTTGTCACTCTGTTTAGTTAGAGGTTGCCTATTGTTTTTCATCTTCTAACTATATTTGATGCCAGCAGTCACAGACTATTTATGCTCTGTGGTTGTTTTTCCCTCACTAATCAACATAAGGGAGAGGAACATTATTGTCACACTATTAAAGAACTTCTTTGACAAGTTTGTGATTTTCCTGTGATTTTTCCTAAGCCTTATAAGTGACTCATTTAACTATGACTAGAATCCTGAGCAGATGGAGTTTTTTAATCCATATCTGCATCTGCCACATGGGTATTCAAAATCAGCCCTACCAAGGCAAAACACATTAAACTAACAAGACTCTACCAGACTGGAAGCTGCCAGGGATAGGGCATGTGCCATGTTTATCCTTACATCCCAAAATGAACCTAAATCAGAACCACACAGTAGAGATTCAATAGTAAGTTTTAAATATATATTGTGTTTCTTCTTCTTCTTCTTTTTAAGTTTTTATTTATTTATCTGAGAGAGAGACAGAGAGAATGAGAGAGAACATGAGCAGGGTTAGGGGCAGAGGTAGAAACAGACTCCCCACCAGGTGGGAGTCCTACAGGGGCTCAGTCCCTGGGCTCCAGGATCATGACCCGACCTGAAGGCAGACACTTAACCAACTGAGCCATCCACACTGAATTTGAGCTGTATCTTGTTGCATACCAAGAAGGGAAGAGCAACCAAAACAATTGTATAACTAAAGTACACTTCCGATATCCCCCTCCTTTAAATTAGTTTGCAGCTTTATGATCAGACTAGATATTATTGAGATTCAGGGAAGCTTATGTTTGGCAAGTTGAATCACTGACTGGGTAAATTTTGGAGCCTCCCTTCCCCCAAAAATATTCGTACCAAGTAAGACTAAGAAATTTCAGCAGTCCATTGAGGTTGGTTTACAAGTTTTGGGGTAGCTTGTAGTCTGAAGCAGACCTCCATTAGACCAAAACAACTGGAACATAATCTAGTTAATTACTGCCTCTAGGAGGTTGGGTTCAGAAAATGATAGTAATTTATTTCAAATGGGGGTTTGGTGTGAAAATCAGGGATGGGTAATGAGTTGATATCTTTCATATGGAGACAATAAGTTATGGATTGAAGTCTCTCCCAGAAAGACAAATAGTAAGGTTCACAGTCAACCTCGAGGACCGAAGGCAAATTAGAATGTTAGACAAGTTAACAAATCTACTAAGGACGTATGAGTCAAAGTGAAAATGTAATCCTATGAACTGAAGTGAATGTGGAAACTGAAAGCCATGAATTAGGACTACATGGAAGTCTGGAAATTGCTGTGGTGCATCAGATTGAGGTTCTGTCTGGCAGTAAAGGTGTCTTAGAATTAGAGAAGCCCCTCACGCTTGCTGGGATGCGCCAAGTTAAAAGGAGTATGGCTTCAAACCAAGACTGAGTCAGTGATGAGGAAAAAAGAAAACAGTTAAATAATTTTCTTATCAGGCTTTGTTTATGAACCAGACTAGAATTAGAATGATCATATACTTTATTTTCCTTACAGTTCACTTTTGAGCATGGAAGGAAGTGCTTTAGCAATCATGTCATGACTGCATACAAAAGCTTAGGTTGTCCTAGGCAGACAAGGACACATTATCACCCTAACTAGAATAGAGTGGCTAGAAGGTGGTGAGAGTTGAGCTTCCAGGATTATTCTGGGAGGAGTGGAAATGACAGAAGTATGAGAAACTGGGTTAGCTCTGACAATTATATCTTCCTTTGTGTAAGTGCCATTTGGTTTTTCTTCCCAGAAGGCATTAATGACCAAACTAGACTGGATAGAGCCGGTGATATTCTGTAGGCTTGCACTAGGCCCATGGAAGGGATGTTGAGAGGAAATTCTTCATGGTCACATTAGAATTTCTGAATCAATCGGGAATTAGACAGCTGAGGGATGAGTGACAGGCCCCACAGAACAAGAAGAAATAGAGCAGTCAAGATGTAGAGTAATTTCCCCAAGAAGGGAACACCTACAGCTCAGGATACATGTAGATAGAGTTCTTCCCTTCCCCAAGAAAATCTTTGAGGTGACTACATAAGAACATGCGCTTTTATGTCTTAGGGACACATATTTAGAGCAATGGCTTTGTGGATTTTCTGTCATGGCTAATCAGTCCACATATTTGGGTAAATGTACTAATTCTATTTTGCTCCTTATTTTATTTACTGGAAGAGTCATAGAAGTTCAGTAACTTGGTTTTCCAGGCAATGTGGAAGACTGCTAAAAAAATAAATCTACAAATGCTGAATAAAATATCACAAACATCCTTTAAATGCAATTCTAAACTGCCAGAAATTTAGGAGAATCCCCGCGGGGGCCGGCAGGTGGGGAGTAGAGACAATTGAAAACCTGAGCACACAGTGACAGCTGAGTAGGCCTAGAGCAAGAAAAAGGGGAGTCACTGGAGATGAGACACTGGTATAAAGGCAGAGAGCCCTGAAAAAGTGATATGCTCAGTAATAGGGTAGATTTGGAAAGAATCTGCCCACTGTCAGGGAGATAAGAAGAATGTCTGCACTAGGAAGGGAACAACAAACAAAAAGTTGTTTGAGGCTCATGCCATAAACATGCCCTCACAGTATTTGTGCTTTTTTTTTTTAATTTAATTTAATTTTTTCAGTGTTCCATGCAATACGTGCCCTCCGTAATATCCCAGTATTTGTGCTTTTAAGTTACAACATCCCCTTACATGGCTCTGAACTTGAAAGTAATGCCAGGAGAGTAATACTCATGTGATTCTCAGCCAAAACCAGTATAAAACCTCTTTGGAGAAACAATGTCCATAGGGTTTTTAAGTAAATCTGCATGTTATTCATGTTTTGATCATCGGTCCTCTGAAAAAATCAAAATGCAGTCTCAGGGATATTTTATGAATTGCTATTTTAATCCTGATTTGAAGCCTTGTCCTTTTTTTTTACGATGATGCATAATGTTTTTGACTCCATGCCTTCCTGTGTTCTGATTATTCAACAAAATAAAGGTAATTTAGGAGTGGACAGAATATGCCAGGGTTTCCTGAACAACAAAAAAAGTAATCTTCTATCCACTGCTTATTTTTAGAATGTGTCCTTAAATTTCAGTGTTTGTCATTATCGTTGGTAAAGCTTATCTATATTGACCTTTACTATCCTTTTTAACATCTTAAAAGCTTCAATCATATCTCTGCTCTTCAATGTCTTTTCTTCAGCTATTGTAATCTCAGCTTTTCTAGCTCTCAAAAGTAATATAACCTCCCATTCCATTTATCATTCTGGTCCCGTCAATCCCTTCTGCCTTCTCAATGTCTTTCCGGTGACATTATTCCTTTCCCTACTGAGGGAGATTGTCTCCAATGGTAAGTCACTGAGTGTATTTAATCAGCCACCATTACAGTGTCTGGCTTCCCAAGACATGTTTGTAGCCTATTTCATAAATTTATTGTTCTTAAAAGCAAACCTAATTTCGCAATGAAACTACCCAATCTCCTTTTCATCAAAAACCAGGGTAAAATATGTCTTTGGTGTAAACAATACTGTTCAGCTGCTGTGATCTAATTGGGATTAGTTTACACTGTGGGTTCTCTAAAATCATTTCTCTTGGGCTTCTTATTAGAGTGGCTATTGCTTTGATTCTCTGTTCACTCCCTTTTGTCCTCTATTTCTTCTCTATTTTATCTTTCCTTCACTCTTAGATTGGGTACATTCCTCTAACCTAAAGCAGGCAGCTGTCCACTACCTGTGCATAATAATCTTTGTGCCGTGTTTGTGTGCTTTACCCCTGATCCTTGGAAAGACCTTAGGAGAGAGGCAGCATGGTTACTAATACTCAGAAGATAAAGCTTCTTCAAAGACTGAGTACCTTGCCCAAGATTAGATAGTAGGTGACACAGGAGCCAAAATGAGAGGCCAGATCTTCCCCTTTCTAATTTCCCATTTAAACCAATAATCTGAAAACTGAAGGTATTTTTCACATCCGAGTTGGCCAGAGGGGTATTATAAAGTGCTTGATAAGGTTGAGATTCTCTTTTTGTGACTACAGGAATAGCTAGATTTGCATATATTTGAATAATCATGTCAAAGTCCCCAGTGTTCAAGTACACAAGTTCAAATGTAATGGAACTACAGAGGTCTACATGATTCTCCTAAAATTGCCTTTGGGAGTGTCCAAGAGCATTTCCCAATCCCTGAAATTAAAATAATTCTATTTCTACTTTTTCTATGACCCTCCTTACCACCTTTCTCTTTTTCCTCCTAGGTTTAGTGATAAATGTTATCAATTTATATATTTATATATTTAAACTGAATACTTAGCCAAGATGAAAGTATATGAATTCCAGGGAAGAACTGGAGTAAAATTTATCTTGAATAGAGTGCGGGTTGGGAGGGAATAATAGGAGGAAGATAATGTTCACTATGTTACTTACCAAAGGCTGTGCTGGATGTATGACACACAGATTCTCAGTAGACATGTTCTTTTACAACACTTGTGCTATGAGGTGATATTTTACGTCGTTTCGATGAGAATCGAAAAGAAACTCTGAAGAGTACCTTTTGTTGTTAATAAATTAAAGGGGCGCGATTCACATTTGGGGATGTCTGATTCCGAAGTCAATGTTAGTCACACCCTATTGAGCTTGTTCATGTGACAAAGCATCTCTACATGACATCATCTCAGGGTCTTACAAGCCCTGGCATCTAGATCAGTCAACCAAAGGGTGTCAGATTCCTCCCAGATATGGGATGCTGAAAGGTCAACACATCTTCTTCCTAATCAAGATACTTACAATCTCATTAGAAAAAACAAGAAAAGTGAGTATGAGATGATTAATTAACACTGCAGAATAATTCAATAATGTGCATATTTGGGGACAGGGAACATATAGGAGCTGTCTGTGTCTTCTACTTAAGTTTGCTGTGAAACTAAATCTGCTCAAAAAATAAAGTTTATTAACTGAAAACAAAATCAGAGAGAGCTGAGGGCTCCTTAGAATCCTTACAGTTCTCAGAATAAGATTCCTCCCAGAATCACTAATCCAACCCAATACATCTCTGTGAGGCAGAAAGGGCCACCAAGAACCGGTCTGAGATCTAAGCAATTTTTCACAGCATTTTTGTTGTTTCTCAGCAACTTCCACGTCAGTGGGTTCCCCCGGAGTGTTGCCTCACTCAGCTGGGTGGTATGTGAACCACAAAATGAATTGCAGCAGCATTGCCGGTTGACATCTGCAAAAGGTGTGAAGAAATAGCTTTGAGTTGTCAACAGGTGTGAAAAATCTAGCCATCGGAATATTGCCAATCACTTCTAAATGGACACTTTTTCAGGAAGCGTGTTTTCTTTCTTGTTTCTCACTCTCTCCTATGGCAGGGCTAATGTACAATTGTGGAAAGTGTTTGAAGACGCAAACTCCCTCTGAACCTGTTTATTTCTCTAGCTGAGACTTTGAAGAATAGACCATGAGGAGCCTGGAGAGAAAACTGCTTTTTTTTTTTTTTTTTATGACATCTTCTTTCTGACTCATTGCAGATATTTCTTTCTCACACAAATATATTTTTATATATTGGATCTCACTGAGGACAGACTTCAGGAACGGGCTGTGCTAACAGGACTAAGCTGGGGGCCGTACTGCTCAGTGTTCTACTAATAATTTCAGTGTAATATAAACACAAGTGCTTCTAATGATGTATCAACAAAATTCCAACATTATTTTGAAAAAAATTCTTAATAGTATATGTTTACCTTGACTGGAGCCTGGTTAAGAACCTAGTTTCTCTAATGTTGTCTCATCCCTATGACATATTATATTGAGAAATCCAAATACCAACCCATGACATTCAGGTTGTTTTCATGAATTTAAATTGCTGATCAACTACTCAACACATACCTCAGGGGAAGGCTGTAAGAATCTGTTTGATTACAAAGTGTATGAAATATGGGTCTTTAAGAAACAAACAAAAAAAATTCATTTCTCAGTTGCAAAAATAGGTCTAAAAAGTCCATGGCAGAATAACCTGTAGGAAAACTTACTGTACCCCTGTCCTATCCTTCTTTCCCAAAATTTAGACCCAAATAAGTAAAGTGAAGTTGTATTGTTTCCCAAATATAAGCTCCACATTTGTATTCTGATATTTCTGTTTTAAGACGAGGATTAAACATAGCCAAAATTTTTATTTTCTGGACCCATCTCTGCCCTGGGATGAACTTGACCATAGTTGAGACTTCTTGAATACTTCCTGCTTTTATCAAGCTCCACATTCTCTCTCAGTAGACTGCAATTTCAGAGTTGTCCACAGGAACGTGAAGGAGAAAAAAACATCTCTATTGACCACCCTAATGACTTCTGGCTAAGTTGTTTTCAAATTGTTATTAATGGTGTTCAAAATGTGAAAAAGGACTGATAACACTTGTGCATATGGTCGGATATTTGGATCCGTTATTGGAGCCAAAACATCATTCTAAAACACACAGTCTGAGTGTACAATTCACTGCTTATTTTTTTTTTTTTTCATTAGAAGAGCCTATCCCTCTTTCTGAACCTTGGTATGGTATAGTTCCTGGTTTCTTTTTTTCTTTTTTTTAAAGATTTTTTATTTATTTATTTGACAGACAGAGATCATAAGTAGACAGAGAGGCAGGCAGAGAGAGAGGAGGAAGCAGGCTCCCCGCTGAGCAGAGAGCCCGATGTGGGGCTCGATCCCAGGACCCTGGGATCATGACCTGAGCCGAAGGCAGAGGCTTTAACCCACTGAGCCACCCAGGCGCCCCAGTTCCTGGTTTCATTTAGTATCTTCAATATCTTGCTGAGCCTTGCCTCAAATTCTGTTCTTTGTATGCCAATTTCTACATGCTCTGTTATCTACAGATTCCTGCACAGTTTCATACCTGGAGAGTCTGCCTTTGTATTCCCCATTTCCAAACCCTGGTCAGCCCCATTCTGGATATATGCTTTCAGTTCCAATGCCTGGATGATATCTGATTTTCTGAAACATTTCCATCTCTTTCCTCCCAGTTCTTTAGCTGTGGTCTTTGATCATTGACTCTACAGTCATTTAGTTTATGAATTCCTTAAGAATAGGGACACATTCTTATTCGTTTCTGTACTTCCAACCCCTACAATAGTGCCTAACCCAATCGAGGTTTGGATAAATATTTCCAGAATGATTGTGTTAATAAATGAATGAGCAAAGAAGCAGTTCATCTGTAGAAAATGGGTATTATGTGAGCGTATCCAGGGACATCCTTTTGCAAAAGTGAAATAGCAACTACCTCCTTTATTTACATTGTGTGGTTTTAATAGTCTTGGTAAAAGTTCATCTTCATGAAAGTTATCTCTTAATGGACCTGCTACAATAATCATTCCTTTATATAAGGGCATTGGTTTCACTAGCTAAACTGCACCAAATAAATGGTAGGTCAATGCTATAGTTAAGGAAAGAACAGTGAACCATGGCTCAGGTAACAGAGCAAACCAACTTTGCATGTGTCCACTAACAATACTTATTACAGTAGTATAATAATAATAATGACAAAACAACATCTGAAAGGGTTTAAAGACAATGAGAAGAAAATTGACAGCTGTTGTTACAAAGTTAATGTCAAGGTAGTTAGCTTCATTTATGCTGCCAGAAAATATCAGACCTGAGAAACAGTCTTTTATATCTGAAATACTAAAAAGCAAAGGGACTCAAAATACAGGGTCCTGCACCCAGGTGAGGTGGGAAGCTGGCCCTAACTTGGGATCTTTTAAGAATAGCCCAAGTCCAAAACCATAAGAGACTCTTAATCTCACAAAACAAACTGAGGGTTGCCAGGGACGGGGCGGGTAGGTAGAGAGTGGTGGGGTTATGGACATTGGGGAGGGTATGTGCTATGGTGAGTGCTGTGAAGTATGTAAACCTGGTGATTCACAGACCTGTACCCCTGGGGCTAATAATACATTATATGTTTATAAAAAAATATAAAAAAAAAGAATAGCCCAAGTCCATAAAATAGACCTCAGATGAACTTGGCCAACATATAGATGACAAAGAATCTATCCATCTACCTATCAATCTATATCTGTGTATCATCTATCCCATTGTTTGTGGATAAGAAATTTTCCCACAAGAAAATGAAATGTCTGGTACTGTGCATGATAATGGGGTTGGATTTATTTTACATTAGTAAAAGTCAAGAACACAATAGAGGGGACGCCTGGGTGGCTCAGTTGGTTAAGCAGTTGCCTTCGGCTCAGGTCATGATCCCAGCATCCTGGGATTGAGTCCCACATCGGGCTCCTTGCTCAGCGGGGAGCCTGCTTCTCCCTCTGCCTCTGCCTGCCATTCTGTCTGCCTGTGCTCGCTCTCCCCCCCCCTCTCTCTCTGATAAATAAATTTAAAAAAAATTAAAAAAAAAAAAGAACACAATAGATATGGATCCAAGATTCATGAAACTCTTGGGGTTCTAACGAAGCAAATTCAAAACTTTTCTATAGGGATAATTTCACAATTCAGGGCACATAGGACTTAAAGAGTAAATAAACCAAGTACAACCAAAAAATGAGCTCTGAAAACAATTGTAGTCCTCTTAAGGAGATAAATAACAATAAGGGAGTGTCAGAAGATTCAAAAGACAAAAATATGATGCCCCAAGGACTATAGATAAGGGAACGTTATTTGACATTCCAAATGTTTGAAATCCAGATATATGGGATCATGTAGATACCAGTAGAATTTTTCCTAACAGAGAAACTTGATGTAAAATTGAAGAAAATGAAGTCAGTATGATAAATATCATGCCATAACTGTTTACAGAATTCTTGTATTATCAGAGGTCCATTTGATTTGAGGAGCATTGAGGTTTGTGTTTCAAGAGGACATGACTTTGAAGATCTGAAAGTTTTTAGAGCAAATCACCTACTAATGAATGACTTCAAAGATATTTTAAAATATTAACTACATAATGTTGGATCCAGTAAAAAACTGTTGTGCCCATATTCATGCCCTGAATGGGACCATTGGTTGGTTCTGGCTTCAGTCTGATTCTTCATGTATACTTTACTCAGACTACCAGGTTTGTATTGATTAATTTCCACGTGGTTGAGGGATAACTGAGCCCCTAGCCTCTCTGACCTAATGGCTCCAGGGTCTCTGTTCTCTTTGCTTTGTTGTTCTCTGCCAGGTATTATGTATGTGGGGTGGGAAAAGGGAATTTATAAACACCTTTTGCTTAAAGTCACTACTTTAAACAGATCTTTTTAAAAAAATATTTATTTATTTATTTGACAGAGAAAGAAAGTGAGAGGAGGCACACAAGCAGGGGGAGTGGAAGAGGGATAAACAGGTTTCCTGATGAGCAGAAAGCCCAATGCAGGGCTCAATCCCAGGACCCTGGGATTATGACCTAAGCCACCCATGTGCCCTTAAAATCATTTCTTAAAATAAATCCATGTTCCACAAAAAGTGAATATCAAAACACAAATAAATATATATTGTTTTTCTGTTAACAATAGCCAGTAGTTCAGAAACAGCATTTTGTGTGATCTCAAATACCCGCAATAATTTAGATAACACATCATTTTTATCTTACTGTCTTTTACCCTGATCCCAGGCACCTTTTATTTTGAAACAGTCAGATAGTTGCCTTATCCTAACATTTTTGAAGAAAATTAGATCAATATTGACCTAAAACCTAAAAATAAGAGATGGATTGAAAGTCTATTAAAGTAACATTCTTTTTGTAGAATAGAATCCCTTAATATGAATAATAAATATTGCAAATAAAATAAAGTCACACACTTGTACCCCTGGGGATAAAAATATATGTTTATAAAAAATAAAAAATTAATTAAAAAAAATAAAGTACTGATAATTCTTTTGAAAAGTTTGTACTGTTTGACACAAATTTTTAAAATCATTATTATTATGCCCTAAGAGGAAACTATCTCATTGTTCCCAGTTATTATTTTTTTTTAAGCTGATAAAAGTCTTAGTACAGATCCTAGAGACTAGAACCAAATAGACTTAGATATGAACTTTGTGGAGGCTGCTCAAGCTGCTTCTTTATTTCTGTGTCCAGACCTGAGAATGGGTTTCTACTTCTCTCTGTAGGCATCATAGTTGTTCAAGAAGAAGGAAACTCACACAAAAGGGACCTCATTTCCCTAAGATAAGAAGTCTAGAAGACTTGCATGCCACACACTTCACAATTGCTATTTATTGCATTTAGTCTTGAGGATATTTTTTTTCTTGCACTGTAACCAGCCATGTTATGTTAGTGTGTTTTTTGTTTTTTGTTTTGCATATGTTTTTTGTTTCTTTGGAAACCTTCCAGAGATTATTTTGTTCAGAATTTTTTGTACAAAGGGAAATTACACCATTTATAACATTAAGAATCAGAAATGTTTATGTGATATGTGTGAATTCTCTAGACAGTATTTTATATAACTGTTTCATTTTGATTTAGCACCTTGACTCATTTTTCCCTCATTATTTTTTATTATAGAGGATAAAAGCCCAGCTAAGGGAAGATCAAAAGCTAATTAAAAGTAATCAAAAACTTTTCTCTCTAACATTTATTCCTGACAGCACTTTTGGCTCATATCATTTGTAGCATTTTTAAAATCAATGTTTAGAAAATTATTACCCTGATCCTGATTCAGGGTTTAATGATTTCCTTATAGATGTTGTTAGATGGGAGTTTATGTGTGCTACTGAAGGCAAGGCTAATACAATTAACAACTGCCATGTACTGAATATTTATTCTATATCACGAAGCACCAGGTATGTTAAATCTATAGTTTACCTTAACCCTCACTTTAAGTACAAACATCCCCGTTCTACAGGAGCTGTTTACAGTTTGTATTACTAATTGTATGAACTCAACAAGATATTGAACCAGGCACTGTGCTAGATTTTAGGAGTTTAAATAAAAATAAGTTGAATTCCTCTCTTAAAGTTCTCAATGTAACAACAAGCTTAGTTAGTCATTTCTATATTTTGATTCAATTTACATTAATAATTCTTTATTGTAATGGTTTTAAACTATGTGAGCATGAATCTCAGCTCGGAAAAAAACTCATCCCTGTGCCCCCACAATACACTTGCCTGTAACTAATACAATTGTAAGTACAGTGTCAGGAGACTTGGGGACCTCTAGAATGCCATCTGGGCACCCTCAGGTTCAAGGATGGCTAGAAAGAACCTCTCTGAGAATGAGTTGAACCTGTCACATTTCTTGGGGAAGATGAAGGAGTCTTCTCTTTGAAGGCACATGGTGCTGCCTTTAGGACCTCCATAAGATGCCTTTACTTCCTTCTGTGCCCACCCCAGGACAGGTCAGTGTCCCATTATCACTCATTTATATCATAATTTGCCTCCTTTGGGCTCTCCTGCTCCCATCCACCCCCCCATTCATTATCTAAATTGCTCCTAGAGTTATTTTCATGCAAATCTGATCTTGCCTATTCCTTAAAACGTAGGCACAAGGCACAAAGCACAAGGGGTGCCTGGGTGGCACAGTCAGTTAAGCTTCAAGACTCTTGGTTTTGGCTCAGGTCACAATCTTCGGGTTCTGAGATCATCCCTGTGGGGCACGGAGTCTGCTTGGGATTTTCTCCCTCTACCTCTGCCCCTCCCTGTCCTCCTCTCTCGCTCTAGAAACAAACAAATAAAAAATCATGTCCCAGGTTCTAGATGTCTTCTATTGTGAATATAAGCATGGATATAACCATGCTTATGAATATAACCATGGCTTGCACAGGGTTCACTATGGGGACAGCCCTTAGCTCTCACCCAGTTTCTACCCTCATTGCTTCACCCATGCCAGCTCTCAAATGCACTATGCCTTTTTCTGAAAATTTTTACAGATATTGATTGCATCCTTCCTTTTAGGATAATCCTTGATATATATGTCGAACTCCAAATAACTCTTAGTGAGCCTTTGGGTGTGGTTCAGACATTACCTCTCCGACCTTGCTAGAGAACTACGGTTCCTATTCTCGAGCTGTTTGCTTCCAGGCTAGACCTTCTAACACTGTGTTGTAATCATCCCTGGATCTGTAAACTGGAGCTGCTTTTGATTATGAACTATGCCCAATGATGCTGATATTCTAGTCATGTATTCCAGTGCCTGGCATCTAAGAAGAACACGATAAATATTTATTTAATGAGTTGATATAAACAAAGGCACTCTATCTGAAGAAAAATGCAGATGTTTACTTTAGCTCCCAAGTATGCTACTCCATGCTAACTTCCAGGAAGTAACACCTGATCTCACTCTCTTTTTTTTTTAAGACTTTGTTTATTTATTTATTTATTTATTTATTTGACAGAGAGAGAAAGAGAACAAGCAGGCAGAGATGCAAGCAGAGAGGAGGGGGGAAGTAGACTCCCTGCAGAGCAGGGAGCTGGATGGACTTGGGGCTTGATCCCAGGACCCTGAGATCATGACCCAAGCTGAAAGCAGAAGCTTAACCCACTGAGCCACCCAGGTGCCCCTCTCATTTCTTAAGTGAATTTTTAGGGATAAGAATTCCAAACACCGGGGCGCCTGGGTGACTCAGTGGGTTAAGCCTCTGCTTTCGGCTCGGGTCATGGTCTCAGGGTCCTGGGATCAAGCTCCGCATCGGGATCTCTGCTCGGCAGGGAGTCTGCTTCCCCCTCTCTCTCTGCCTGCCTCTCTGTCTACTTGTGATCTTTCTCTCTGTCAAATAAATAAATAAAAGTCTTAAAAAAAAAAAAAAAAAAGAATTCCAAACACCTGGGGGCACCAGGGTGGCTCAGTGGTTTAAAGCCTCTGCTTTGGCTCAGGTCATGATTTCAGGGTTGTGGGATCGAGCCCCGCATCGGGCTCTCTGCTCAACAGGGAGTCTGCTTCCCCCCACCTCTCTGCCTACTTGCGATCTCTCTATATATCAAATAAATAAATAAAAATCTTAAAAAAAAAAAAGAATTCCAAACACCTCTAGAGCTGTGCTTGGATCAGATGGCCTTCTGATGAGACTCAGGATAACCATCTATTACACTTCAAAGAAAGGCTCTTTGCCCTAAAGAAGCTACATAAATAAACATTAATGATATGATTCTATTTAATTAAAGTTTAAAAACTAATCTATGGGCATTGAGGTCAGACTAGTGGCTATATTTGGAGGACATTGGTATCTGGTAAGGGGTTTGAGAGCTTTCTAGAATATTGAAATGTTCTCTAATTTGATCTAGATCGCAAGTATACAGATGTAAACATATGTGAAAATGCATCAAACTTCCAAGGAAGTACTCTTACTACTATAACTATTAGTAATAATTTTTATAAGTAAGCCTGGCTCTAGGACTTTCAGTATTATGTACATCAGCAGGGTCGTCATTCTGAGTCAGCACTAAAAGAGGGCCATGGTTCGTTAGTCAGCTTTAAGAAGACTTGAAACTCATTTTTGCAAAATTTCAGGGGTTTTAAGGACTCAGTGAAATTGAGCCATGACTCTCACCCTATTAATTTTTATAGATGGCATGACAGTTTAAAACCGCCTCTGCATACCAAATTCTTAGGTATGCCTCCCCTCAAGAGGATGGCCTAACTTCCCTCCACTTAAGTGTGGGTTGAACTTAGTCACTCTCTTCTTTGAATAGAAAACAGCCAGTGAAAAATGAAACAGTGAAATTTTGGAAACCAGTTAGTAAGAAGGCACTGAGGCTTCTTTTTCACTCTCTCTGGGTTCATTCCCTGTGAAGAAAGCCCGTGGCTCTGATGGGATAGGCTTTACAGAGAGGGCCGTGTGGTGAGAAACTGGGACGTCCACAGCAGCTTGTGAGAAACTAGAGCAATCTTCCAACACCTGTGTGAATGAGCCTGGAAATAGATTCTTCAGCCCAGGTCCAGCCTTCAAGATGTCTGCAGCCCTGGCCTATATCTCAACCATCACCTCATGAGAGAGCCTGAGCCAGAACCATGCAGCTAAGCCACTCTAAGATCCTTGACTCCAGAAACTCTATACAATAATTAGTATCCATTGTTTTTAGCTACTAGATTGTGATAGCATTTGTCACACAGCCATAAATAACTAATACTTAATGGGAAACCAAGGCCCAGCCAGATTAAGTTGTTTGTGTGGGATCACACATGGATATTGGCATAATCAAGGTTTGATCCAGATTTGACTCTTGAATTGCCTAACTCCTAGAGCTGTTGTGAATCTAAGAAGAGATATTTTTGTAAAACATTTAGAACAGTTTTGACACATGATAAGTCGTCAACAATGTTAGATTTTCACTTATTATTATTCTTCACACTTGATTTTTACCAAGTGTAATACAGTACAAAATGCATGTTGGAGTTTGTATCTTCACCTTAACTCAATTATTATTAAGTATTATCTTTTTTTGTCATTGTTATTATTTTCAAAAAGCATGGATAAGAGATCTTCTATCCATAATGTTCAAAAGCTAAGACTATTCAATTTTTATAAGTACTGATTGAAAACATAAAGCACTTCTGGCAGAGAAGCCTGCTGATGCTCAAAAGCTTCAAGAAGCCTTGACAGTCTCAGAGGAACAAGAACGGGTGCCATAGTTGGAAGGCAGATAGGACCTTGAGTGGTAAAGAAACAAGGCTTGAAGAAGTTCTCAAAAAAATCTGTCCTGCTCTTTATAATGGAAATTGTGAAGAACTTGAAGGATAGGGTTCTTGAGTATTGCTATTTAGCAGTTATAAAAATAGACTAAAGGATTGGCTAACCCTTGGGGACATTAGATATATGGCACTTTCATTTCTTTTACATGCTCTAATTTGTCATTGAAGCATTCATATTTTGTCATATTTAATTTTGGGGTAGAAGTTTGGGGGTGGATATCTGATTATTTCACCATGGGAGAGCATGTACACGGTTGTGTGCATGTGAATTTTATAAACCTTGTTTCAGTCTGCAGATCATTTCTTTGCTTTTTTGGTTTTTTGAGCTCTCATTGACATATAACAGTGTATTAGTTTCATGTGTATGACAGTGATTCAATATTTGTATACATTGAGAAATAATCACCATAATAAATCTGGTTAACATCTGTCACCACAGATATTTAGAAAAAAAAATTTCTTATGATAAGAACACACACACACATACACATATTACATGTCTTTATCCATTCATAATTCAGTAGACACTTGGGCTGCTTCTGTATCTGGGCTATTATAAATAATGCTACAATAAACATAAGAATGCATGTGTCCCTTTGAATTAGTGTTTTTGTCTTCTTTGACTAAACACCCAGTAATGGAATTACTGGATTATAAGGTAGCTCTATTTTTAACTTTTTGAAGAACCTCCATACTGTTTTCCAGACTGGCTGCACCAGTGTGCATTCCTACCAAGAGTATAAGAGTGTTTCTTTTTCTCCACATCCTCACCAACACCTGTTGTTTCTTGTGTTGTTGATTTTAGCCATTCTGATGACTATGAGGTATTATTTCATTATAGTTTTGATTTGCATTTTCCTGATGATAAGTGATGATGAGCATCTTTTCATATGTCTGTTGACCATCTGGATATTTTCTATGGAGAAATGTCTGTTCTTATCTTCTGCCCATTTCTAATTAGATTATTTGTTTGTTGGGTACTGAGTTTGTTGTTGTTGTTTTAAGTAACATCTATGCCCAGCATGGGGATCAAGTTCATGACCCTAAGATCAAGATTTGCATGCTTTACCAATTGAGCTGCCAGGTACCCCTTTGGATGTTGAGTTTTATAAATGCATTACATATTTTGGATCCTAAACCTTTATCAGATATGTCATTTGTAAATACCCTCTCCCATTCTGTAAGTTGCCTTTCAGTTTTGTTGATTACTTCCTTCACTGTGCAGAAGCTTTTTATTTTGATATAGTCAAAATGGTTTATTTTTGCTTTTGTTTCCCTTCCCTGAGAGTATGTATCTAGAAAAAAGTTGTTAGAGCCAATGTCAGAGAAGTCACTGCCTGTGCTCTCCTCTGGGACTTTTATGGTTTCAGGTCTCACCTTTAAGTATTCAACCCATTTTGAATTTATTTTTGTATATGAGTGTAAGAAATTCATCTAGTTTCATTCTTTTGAATGTTGCTATCCCATTTTCCCAACCCTGTTTGTTGAAGAGACTGTCTTTATCTCCATTAGATATTCTTTCTTGCTTTGTTAAAGGGTAATTGACCATAGAGTTGTGGGTTCGTTTCTGGGTTTTCTATTCTGTTCCATTGTTCTATGTGTTTGTTTTTGTGCCAGTACCATACTGTTTTGATTACTACAGCTTTGTAACATTACTGGAAGTCTGGAATTGTGAAGCTTCCAGGCTTGCTTTTCTTTGTCAAGGTTGCTTCAGTTATTCAGGGTCTTTTGTGTTTCCATACAAATATTAGGATTGTTTGTGCTAGTTCTGTGAAGAGAGTTTTTCTTCTTCTCATTTTTTTAAATCAGATTGATTGTTTTTGGTTTTCGGTTTTTCTTTTGAGTTGTTTGAGTTTTCTGTTTTTTTTTTTTTAATTGTTTGAGTTGTTTATATATTTTGGATACTAACCTCTTATGAAGTATATGGTTACAAATATCTTCCCTCATTCCGTAGGTTGCCTTTTTGTTTTTGT
>NC_081559.1:98465126-98508044 GCF_022355385.1 Mustela nigripes
TTATATATTTTTTTTAATTTTTTATTTTTATAAACATATATTTTTATCCCCAGGGGTACAGGTCTGTGAATCACCAGGTTTACACACTTCACAGGACTTCTAGACAGGGCTTTTTATTTTAATGTAATCCCACTTGTTTATTTTTACTTTTGTTGCCTTTGCCTTAGTTGTCAGATTCATCAAAATCATCACCAAAACCACTGTCAAGAATTTTATTGCCTGTGTTGCCTGGGTGGCTGAGTGGGTTAAAGCTCCTGCCTTCAGGTCAGGTCATGATCTCAGGGTCCTGGGATGGAGCCCTGCATCGGGGTCTCTACTCGTTAGGGAGCCTGCTTCCTCCTACCCCTCTGCCTGCTTGTGATCTCTGTCAAATAAATAAATAAAATCTTAAAAAAAAAATTCATTGCCTACATTTCTTCTAGGTGTTTTATAGTTTCAAGTCTCACATTCAGGTCTTTAATCCATTTTGAGTTAAATTTTTGTGAATGGTGTAAGATGATCCTCAAAAAATTTAATGCAGAAGTATGCCTGGGAGTGCTTACATAGCTCAGTTCATTAAGCATCCACTCTTGGTTTTGATTCAGGTCATGATCCCAGGGTCCTGAGATCCATTCCCAATCCTTGAGTCAGACTCCATACACAGCATGAAGTCTGCTTGTCCCTCTTCTTCCTCTTGCCCAACCCTTCTCAAATAAATAAATCAATAAATCATTCAAAAAGAAATATTACTTTCTGTGTGAAATCACAGGTCTGCTTCTACCTCCAATGTTTAGTGAGTCAACAGAGAGACTGAAAGTTGAAAATTACTGATTGAGATACAACAAACTTCTTTTGCATTCCAGATAGATCCAATTGGAAATTCAGTCCAGAAGAGGAGATGTCAGGAAGGGAGTAGGAAAGGAAGGAAATAGGGAAAGAAGGGGGAAGATTAGAGAAAAAAAGGAAGGGAAGGGGAGGGGAGGGGAGGGGAGAGAAGAGGATGAAAGGGAGGGAATTTTAAAAAATTAAAATTTTTAAATTTTAATTAAAATTAAAATTTTAATTTTAAAGGGGAGGGGATTTTTAAAAAAGTATTTTACAGTGTGTGGTAGTAACACAGGCCTCCATTGTAGAACCTCATTGAGAACACCATTTAACATAAAATAGGTAGTCATTTTAGAAATTTCTATTATATGTTACCCAAATTAAAATGTGCTCTTGGAAACTTCCCCAAACTCTCTGTAGCCCATATACAAACACAGCTTCCTTCTCTATATGATGTTAAAGTAGTATAAGTATCAAAATACTGTTGTGCTTCTCTCATATACACACAAGGTAGTCCTGTCATCTAGTACGCAGAGGACATACAAAGCTGTCTAGGGATAAGTAGGGATTCTTACCACACCCAAAGATTAGCATCTTATATCAGAGAAAGAATTTATCAGAGAAAATTTTAAAATCCTGTCACTCCATGTAATTTTCTTTTTGGGAATGCTAATTTTTTAATGGTTTGTCTTAATATATACTCTTGGATGAGATGTTCTGTTCTCTTGGATCTAACATAAATACACTCCAAACAATTTCTTGAATGTTAGTGTTGTGAAGCATTTCACAAAGGTCACATCTTTAGGCATCTCTGAGGCTAAGGGAAATGCCACAGAACAAACTGTTAATATTTTCCTTCAATTGGCAAATTATTTGTATCCTGAATATATAAAAATTTTTAATGAACTAGGAGGCTAAAGGCAAACACAAAAGGAAGAAAAATGGGAAGAAAGTTGAATAGTTCAATAGGAAATTTACAAAAGAAATTACTGAAGTGGCAAATAAATATTTTAAAAAGAGTTCAACATTATTAGTTATCAGTGAAAAGCAAATTAAAATCCCATGATATGCCTTTACACATCCAGTAGAAATAGCTGACTTCTCAAAACAACTGAAACTACCACGTGTTTGTGATGACACAGAGAAATAGAAACTCTCATAAGTTGTCAATGGGAGAGTAAATGGGAAGAGTCCCTTTTGAAATTGCCTTGCAGCATTTCCTAAAATTAAATACACACATACCCTTGACTAGCAGTTTCCTTCCTAAGTCCGTATAGAACAGAACTGTGTAACAATGTCACCAGAGCTAAGTGGAGACTTTCCAGGGCAACCCTATTTGTGAGTAGCTAAAAATTGAAAATATTTCAAATTTTCATCAACAGTATAAATATCCATGACAAATAAAATACTATATACAATGAAAATGAATGCACTGCTATGTGCATTAACATTGATATCATACATGTCATATCTTGTGGCAGAAGTTAAGTACTAAAGAAGACAGTTGCCCCAAATTCTAATTTGTAGAAATCTCAAAAACATGAAGAACTAATCTGGAGTAGTAAAAGTCAGAACTGTGATTAAATCTGAGTTGTTGGGGAGGGTACAAGACTGTTAATTCTGCTTTTATCTGGATGCACGTTACAGGACTGTGTTCATTGTGTGATAGCTCATCTAGCTGTACACATGTGATTTGTGTACTTTCTGTACTTCAAACAATAAAACAATAGACAATGATAATACAGCAGTAGGGACTACTATTTTTTTTTAAAGATTTATGTATTATTTGAGAGAGAGGGTATGCACACCCACTGGTCCTAGGGAGGGGGAAAGAGCAGAAAGAGAGGATCTATGGACCCAGACTCCCACTGAGCTGAGCACAGAGCCTGTCCTGAGGCTCGGTCTCAAGACCCATGAGATCAGGGCCCATGAGATCACCACCTGAACTGAAACCAAGAGCTGGACACTCAACTGAGTGAGCCACCCAGGCACCCTGTAGAGACTACTATTTTTCAGTGCCCCATATCTTTCCATTATAATAAATAAAATATGGCAGTTAATTCTTACAATATTTTTTCTGGATACATATCATTATTATTCCTTTTTGAAAGAAAAGGAGGTTTTGAATGTTTGAGAGGGGGATGCGAACATCTAGAATCACCCAGAGCTGGAAATTAACAGGATCAGAATTCTCACCTAGGTCCATCTGAATCCAAAGTATATAATTTTTCCTACCTAATTTCAGTAGACAGGAATTTAGCTTCTACTTCATCCTGTAGTGCTTCTATATTAATAAAAGATCCATTTATATACTATATAAAATATTATATCCTTTTCCCTACTGTAATCAAGAAAAATTGCCCCTGTTTTTTTGTTTTATTCTGTTTTGTGTTTTGTTTTGTTTTAGTGTGTGTGTGTGTGTGTGTGTGTGTGTGTGTGTGTGTCTATGAAAGGTATTATAGAGCAGCGGAGAATAATAGAAGAGTTTCTGGGTAGCAGTGTCCTTTTCTACAGAGGCCTCCTTTCTTCTCACCTGCCAACTGGCCTCTTGCACATCTGACCTTCCTAATCGGTGGGAACTTTTATCCTTTAGAGATAAGTAAGATTGCCTCACCTACTGACTCAGCCCCCTTGGATGCATGCTTAGGCCACTGCCTGCTCAGCTCATTTTTTCTGCTTCTTCTTGTCCTTCCTTTTTGGACATTGGCCCTATGTTCTGCAGTTTAGTTCCTCTACCTTCTCACAGTCATCCCAGCCCCTGGGAATAGTCCTGAGGGGATTCTGGGCGAGTATTAGTCACACTCACATTGTGAAGACTCGCATGTTGGAAGAAGTTGGCTGTTAGAAATAAAAACTAAGATACCTGATGAAATAAATCCATGAAGAAACCTGGAGATGAAATTGGTGAACAGTCTCAAAGAAGCAGTTGTCCTTATTTAAGTCAGCATTCAGTAGGCTAATATTCCCCCTCAAGATTGATATCTGGTTCCTGAGCTTCTGTGCAACGGGTGCAGAGTAGTGAACTCTGCCTGCTTATTGTACACATGACCTTGAGAAGATAACTCAGGTTTTTGAATCTCAATTTCCTCATTTATGAAATGGGAATAAAAATATCTAACTCATAACTCTGTAATGATTTAATTTAATGAGGTAAATGTTTTGTGACTTACAAAAAACTAAAAATATAGAGGCTTACTTAATATTATTTAGTTTTTTTTTTTAATTTTATATATTTATTTGTCAGAGAGAGAGAGAGAGTACAAGCAGGGGGAGCAGCAGACAGAGCTCAGCAGGCTCCCTGTTGAGCAAAGAACCTCATGTGGGACTCCATCCCAGAAGCCTGGGATCATGCATGACCTGAGCTGAAAGCAGCTGCTTAACCCACTAAGCCACCCAGGTGTCCTATTATTCAGTTTTTAAGATCTACTCCACGTCCCTGAAATTTTGGGATATAATGATACATTTTAAGTACCCTTTGTATCCTTTTTTCCCCCTTTATTATTCTTTAAAAAAATACCTTAGAGTATTTTGTGTATCTATGAATTAATTACCATGATCTAGCAAACAAAATTGATTGCACTATTTCCTATGCAATAGGTTACAATGATGTACATCAACTACATTAACAGTAAACATTTTCTTTAAAAGAGCTTTGCAAAAATGGCAGTATTCTTTGTGCTTCACCTAGAGTACTAGTTAAAATGTGCATTATCTGTTAAACTCTGAAAATGATCAGATTATTTTATGAATGTTAAAATTGTCAGTTGAGTTCCAGTTAAGGGTTAAGTAAGACATAGAATAATACTAGGATTATTATTATACCTACCATTCATACTGTGTTTACAGTGCACTCCATGGGCGTTCTTAGTCCTCAAAACAAGCCTGTGAGGTGCTTTTTAATATTTCCATTTTACACGTAAAGAATTATGGAAATCTTTACAGGGAAATTTAGGGACTGGGTAGTTACTAAGAGACAGAGCTGGGAATTATATCTGAGTGACTCAAATCCTCAAATCCAAATAACACAAGTTATCCTCTGTTACAAATCTCAGCAGGATAGAATCTGAGGTTCACCTTGTGTTTACACAGTGTCATAATAACTGGTTGGGAAATTAGTTATATAATGAATTAGTAGGTTATTAAATGTTCATGTGAACACACCATATTTTTGACAGATTTCATATTTTACTTAATTGAAAGTGGGTTTAAATTTATTTTCTAACAATCAATTTGTTTCAACAGATTGTGCAAAGGAAGAAATAATCAAACTACTTATTTGACTTAGATATAGCAATAATACTATATTTGATTTGAAATAGAACTCACATCTTCCAAAATTAGTGCAGTAGTTTTCTCATAAAGCACAGAAAAAATATATATGCACATGGCTCACTGTGGCTCTCTCTGTGTTTACTGTCTATCTGCTCATCCACACATCTCTCCACCTGTCCAGGAGCTTTTTCTCCCAAGTGATTTTGGGCATTTTTCACTTCTTTATCACGTATTTTATTGATTTTTAACTGAATTACTAGAGCTTATTGTTTTTGCTAACAATTATCACAATTTGAGGTTTAGTCTTTTCTAGGACTTATAAAACATTAGTTAACGTTACATCAATCATCTGGAGAGCTTGTTAAAATGCAGCTTCTCATTCAGTAGTTGTCGGGTGGGGCCCAAGATTCTGCATTTCTAATAAGGCTCTGTACACTGTCTAGCTGCTGGTCCTTGGTTAACACTTTGAGAGGCAAGGGTGTGTGCATATCTATTAAGTGGCAGATGGATTCAATCAAAAGAACTTGAGTTGTTATTGGGAAATCTGGCTTATCTTAACTCCTACAGGAATTAACTACATGAGTTAATCAAATCACAGATTCTCTAGGTTTTGATTTCTTTAACGTTAGATGCAGTTGTATGATTGATTCCATGATTGTGCCTATCGTGGCCACTTTCTCTGCCTCTAGCATGAAATTATAATATTAAGTAGAACACTACTACAGGTTACACTAACTTCCTGAGTACTTGGCATGTGCTAAGCATTGCATTCAAAACTATGCTTTTATTATTTCATTTTTATCTTCACTACAATTCACCTGATGGTTACTAGAGGGAAAGTCATTGGGGGGATGGCTGAAATAGGTGAAGGGGATTGACGAGCACACTTATCATGATGAAAATGAAGTCAACAAAATAAATACTATAGCCTCCTTTATAGATAGAGGTAGTGAAGATTATAGGATAAATAAATTTTCTAAGGCCACAGGGTGATTGGTGCCAGAAACAAAAATTTCATTTTCAAAATTTATACTTTTCTCTTTAAATTTTTATTTTGTATGATTTTCTGGTATAGTTTGTAAGGATGTCATTGTATAAGCATATGTATTTGAACTTAGTGACACATATTTATTTGTTAACATCTTGTCCAATATTTTATTAATGAAGAAAAGCTGAAATTCATGAAAAATTTAATTTTCAAACTTTAATTTTGTCTGTATAATGAAACAGGGACAAAAATAATTAAACATTATTATATTGAATATTATATCTCCCTTAGCACTTTAGCTTACATTTTATTTCTCCCTTTTGTTTTTACTTTTTTATGGTAATGCATTCTCATGATTCAATATTCAAAGTACATTAAAGGATATATGATAAAAGTATTTCTCCCAGTGCTGTCTGTGAGCCACTGGATTGTCCTCCCCAGAGGCAACCAATATTTGACTTGTAAATTCTTCCTAGATGTTTTAAGCTTTATATAAGCAAAGCTTTTTTTTTTTCTCTCATTTATTCTTTTTTTTTTTTTTTTAATTTTCCACATGAGGACCTAGGGGTTAAACCTAGATCTCTCTGAATCAAAAGCCCAAGCTTTCAAACCCTACAACATACCTCTTTTCTATTATCAATACATGGTTTTGGTGTATATATTTTATTACAAAAGCAAAATATGTAGGTCCAAAGAGTGTCCCTGACTTAACCCCCATTATTTCCTTAGAACCTGGGTTGCAGGGAGCCACAGACCTGCCAGAGCCAGAGAGCAGGCAGGCTGCATCCATCTTCCATTAGTGACACTTCCCATGGCCAAACTCTCTATGTCCACATGGCTACCAGAGTCTACAACAGTAGATGCTGCAAAACTCAAGGTTATGATGTGATTCTCCCATCTCCCACATGATACAGGTACCTAACCTTGAGTGTTATGATTCAACAGTCCACACCATCAAGGTTATACCAAACCTTAAGAAATCTTTTTATCATAAAAGTTAAGAATATGGTTCTCAACTCACTGAAAAATACCAATGTTTTCTAAACCAAACAACCACAAAAATATCCAATTAGTTCTATTACCAATAAATACATAAAATGTCATTGCAATGGTGCTAATTTATTTTTCACATCAATATTAAAGACACTCAGTGAATACATTTAAGCAGGTTGACTTGAGCCAAAATGATCAACAATATAACTCAGTAACACATGGAAACATGCACCAGATAAGGTTGAGTGAAGAAGCAAATAAATTGATTTTTCCAGCTTCTGGGGCTGGTCCTTGGGTGACTTTGTTCAGACCTTCATCTGGGAAGTTGGATAGTCCTCACTATCCAAGGGTCTAATTTGTACAGCTTTTATTTTTCCAAATGTATTTCCACAAAATAGCTATGTAATGCTGGGGAATATTTCTAATGACCACCTCTCGATGATCATATTGTTACCATCTATAATGTGCAGTGGTTGAATGAAATATCTGTAATTGGTTTTGAAGGGACTGGATAGTTTACTCTTTGGTACTTAGATATAGGGCTTAGGAAAAAATCTAGAGATGGGTGTCCTTTACCTGATAGTAAAATACCCTGAAAGGAGAAAGACTATGTCTCCACAAAACAAAACAAAACAACAACCACAAACAAACAAACAAAAAAGCAAACAAAAAAAACCCAGCTGATAATTTTTAAAACCAATCAATTCAAATACTTTTATGTGCCTATAGCACAAAACCAAAGTTTGATTCATACTCTCATTCCAGGCCCAATGACCTTTAGTTATTTTTTTAAACAAAAAATGCCTACAAATTCACTGACAATCAAATCCAGAATTTTATTACTCATTTCAAAATTCTTCTCAATATAGCACTATTATAGACAGCAGCACCAGACATAGATTGTAAAGTCCAAGAGAACAAAGGCAAAACCAAATTGACTTTTAAAACTCTGCAGATATAACTCCATCTGGAAAGCTATCACATACAACTGTCCAAGTGGAAAAAAAAAAAAAAAAAAGGACTAAGAACTCACAGCTCATGTAAGATAAAAAGAATTTCTTTCTCCATCATAAGATGCTGCAATTGCATTTTGCTATTTCCCCCCAATGTCAGAACAGTGTGATACAATATTGGCGACGTGCGTGCTAGCAGAGTGGAAAAAACCTAAATCTTACACCCGGGAACCAGATGCTGACAACCCTTTTTGGCAGATGGACTGTGATTCTCTCTCCTGTGAAATCAAACACTTCAATTAAAATGGCTCTTTGATTTTGGGGCAGTGATAAAAGAAAAGAAAGCTACATGAGAAACAGATAAAAAAGTTAAAACAAAAAAAAAATGAGCAGAAGGAAAAGAAGATAAAGACAGGTCAGAAAAATATATCAGGAATAAATGTGAAAGATGGGAAAGTGGGATAGGAGAAATGTAGGCTGACGACTATTTGAGCAGGAGCAATGCTGAAGCACCAGTGATATTTGATAAAAGTCAGGCTATGAAATGTGACGTTTATTTACTCTTTATCATAAACAGATTTCTCATTTTACTAGCTGCTTGAAGTCCAGTCAGTTGGTATTATACATTAGGAGTTTTAATTTTAGAACCAAAAAAAAACCCACTTTTATTTTATAGATTTACTGTGTGGTTCCCTCAGTTATTCAAAAACAGGATTTAAGCACCTCAAATGTGCCAACGACTGTGGTAGGATTCATAACAGGTCGGTTTTCCAGTGAGCGCGCGCGCGCGTGTGTGTGTGTGTGTGCACGTGTGTGCACGTGTGTACGTTCCCAGGCACAGGCATCTGAAGAGCATCATGGAATCAACGTATCTGTCTTAATTTTCTGGGTCGACTAGTCATTCTCAGTGCTGCATGTGTCCCCTCAAAAGAGGTATTCGTTCTATGCTTTCATGGCTACGAGCTCCCAAGTTAAGATAATTGACCAGCTTTCTGGATAAATGCCAAAGAACAATTTAGCCAGAATCCCGTTCCTCATGTGACAGTATGCTGGGTCATTCTACTCGTGAACTTGGTTATTCTGGGAACTAAACAAAATAAATACTGCAATATATACTATAAACTATGAATTAAATGCAACAAAATAAATACTGTCATATAATATATTATTACTATAATAATACATTTCTGGAAGTTCCTTTCCTGTATGATTTCTTTTATTTCAAGAGTTGGAGTTGATTGAAAGTAAACTGAGGTTAAGTGAAGCAACTGTCATCATGTTCTCAAGATCCTCATTAGTGGTGGCAAGAGACAGACAGTGTGGTGTCAGTGGGTTACAGTTGATCTTCACTCTCCCCTTTTCCACCGCCAGCTCTCCATGCCAATGACCATCCCTGCTGGTGAACAGTTATTGATCTCAGAGTCAACATTAGGCACATGGCTGCAAACCCCCAAAGATCCACACCTGTCATAGACTTCTCCTGATTTCAGTACATCTGTTCTGTCTGCAGCTCTGACTTGTTCATCGGCATAAGGGATGGGTAATGATTTTGCTGCCCTTCTTGGCCTTTTCTTCCCCAGATCCTCCCAAATTATCTAAGGTCTAATTCCCTATTTCATGGGAATCGAGGCAGTTCGGCTTCTCTGCATTAACCCTGATGAATACAGAGAGAATGTCTTCATTTTGTGTGATTTGAGATAAGACAAAAATCAGTCAAAGTTCGATTAGATAATTCTTTAGAGACTGGAAGGCTGTGGCCATGGTTGAAGAGACCACATTTGTATTCCTCTATATTTGTTTATATTTAAAAGGAGAAAACACTGTTCTTCTTAGCAGGGCAATGCTGCTTCCTGACCCCCCCCCCCAACATTGCTACCCACCAGCTGTGGCTCTGCTGTTCCTGTGCCTGTCCTTTGCACACTAAGGGGAAGATGTGGATGAGTAATTTAATAAACTGCTTGGAGTGGGCCTCAATGCCTCAAAGTCATGTTTGCATCATGCCGCTGGTTGCTTATGTGCCTTCTAGGGAATGTCAGTTTAGTTAATTGAAGGACTTTTATTTTGCTCAGGGGACAAGCAATTTGAGGACAGAGCTAAAATGCTAAGACAGCAGAGGATATTGGAAATACTGTTTTAGAAAAAAATGGACTAAAAAGAAAGGAAGAACCAATGCTAAAAAAGAAATATAGAGAAAGAACAGAGATGTCTAATAGAGTTTTATTATTAAGTTGCTTATAGTATTCCCATAAGATATAAACTCTTATTTTCATATGGAAGCCAATAAAATCTACATTGCTCACTTTTTGTAGTATAAATTTATTTTACCAATGTGACATTTGCAATAAGCACAATAAGCACAATGATGCGTAAACAGTTCTCGTGGGCTTACCCATCCACTGCTCTATCACAGGGGATATAGTGTTGACCAAGAGAACCACACTCCCTCCCTACCAACCCCATAGTCATCAAGAGCAACTCACACAGTCCGAGTATGAGATGCCATTATTAAAGGAAACAGGGAAGGAGATCAAAGGAACACACACAGTCCCACTGAGAAATGAGCCTGAACTCATCACAGCTAGGCATTCCATGGATTGTGCTCTTCACTTATTGATAAGGAACTTGACAGGAGTCAGGGAGCGGGTAGCCAACCACCTATGTAACAACAGGAGCTGTTTGGCCTGTGACACCCTGTGCTGAAAAGAATAACATCCAGGGTTTGGAAGTCAGTTTGTATGGTAGTGTGCATGCCTGTGAAGTATCAGCTCTGAACCTTGCCGCTGTCTCTGCTGATCTAGCTCTAGCTTGTTGGTAAAGGTGGAAGAGAGGTAGTCATGGGTGTCATTCAGCACAACAGTCTTGTCTCTCCTCTAGAGGTCTTTGCTAAGTAATTACTTATTTGGGTAGTTAGGTTAGAGAAATGAAGGATGAACCATTGCTAGCACCCAACTAAATTATAAAATCACTAGACATTTTATATGATAAAATGGTCAAAATCAAGCCTAGGATCGGAACAGACATATCCTGTCCTACTTTTAGCACTTCGAATGCAAAATTTCCAAAGACTGACATGAAGACATTAATGCTGGAAGGAGCTCTCAGAACAATTTCAAAGTAGTTACTTAAGTCCAAGTCAAAGAGATACACTATACTGTTGTCTAACTGTGCAATGACCCATCTAGTAAGTGATTATAAAAATCCTCTCTATTAAACACTGGAATATGGCATGGGTGCTACTTAGACCAATGACATAAGAGTACATTTAAACTAATTTTCCCTAATATCACATATTAATTTAGATGACATAGGAGCTGTAACAGCATTCTGTTTTGTGAAGACATGCACCTCATGTAATTGTCAAGTAAATGAACATTTAAAATGCTCTGAAAAGCCCTATTTGAGTAGCAAATACCCAGTCCTTAATTTGAAATTTTTTTTTACCTGGAGAATAATTTTTAAATGTCTTTAAACAAGATCTCCAGTGTCTTATTCCTGTTCTTTATCTCTTTGTCTCTCAGTAATTCTCTCTCTCTCACACATACACATTCTTGTAGTTTATTAATCAAATTTATTAATCCTTTTGTTCCTATATTGAGAAGTATCTAACACACCTAATACATCTTGTTTTCACTAGATTCCTTAGAAATATGAGTTAAAATATAAGTGGCAATTCTTTAAATCCATTTTGCTATAGGTAACTTTTTGGCCCAAACTGCATAAAACAATTCTCACAGTTTTCTGTGGGAGACAACTGGTCATCCTAAGAAATAATGTGAGAAGGTTCTTTCTCTATAAAAGGATTTCTTTCTAATGTGAGAGGTCATTCTAAGAAATAATAAAATCTGGGGAAATATACAGAGAATAGTAATTCATCCTAGGCTTGAGAAGTGGGGTTGGACACTTTTTATAACAATTCTAATTGTAAGCACAAGTTCCTGACTATCTGATACTATGGAAACAGTGATGGATGCTATTAAAGTTGTGCTGTGATTATCAATTATATTTTCATATCGAGGACCTCTGGCTTATCCACACCCTGAGAGAGTAGTTTCACTGCAGGAGTCTCAGAAGTAAGGTGAAGCATTAAGTCAGGAATGTCTTAGTTATCCATACTAATTGGTCTGAAAATGACAGTTATGTAGAAATCTTAGGGTCAGAGATCTGCATTATTTACTGGTGGAACAAGCTTTCAATTCTTTAAGGTGAATGAAAAAATAAACATTTGCTGCATGAATTGCTTGCAGAAAAGGTGAGATAAATTCATAAATAAATCTATTACAGAGCCTGACTGAAAACTAATGGTCTACTTTACACATTAGAACTTAAAATGCAACACTCAATAATGGGAAAGACATTCTTAATCTCTTCACTGTTATTTAATTTAACATGTTGGGCAACAGGTTCATTAATCATTTCATATTAATATTCAAGTGAGAGAGGAGATGCTGAGACACGTTCTATTCCAAATAGCAATCCCATTTGGCTGGGTGTTGTCTTAGGCATGATGGGGAGGAAACAGGAAGGAAGATTAACTTTCCCATACACCTATTTCTGCTTCATTACTCTGAAACTCTCTTCTGAACCATTAGGAAAACTTACCCAGAATAAAGCCAGTCTTGACATCTGCCCAGTCCTAATAAATAAAACCTCTTTTATTTAAGAGTTTATGTTTGTTTATTCAAAACATAATCACACTTATAAATCATGGCAAAGGAAGCACGGTCATTAATTTCACCCTAGATTTTCACTCACCTTTGGGGCATATGGTAGCTAATGAGAAAAGAAAAGCATAACAACTCTTTATTGAGCTCTTATTCTGGGCTCTGAACTTGCTTTTTTATATTGTTACCTAATGAGTTACCCTATGCGATATATATTCTATGCAAAGTAATCATATGTGAAAAGTGTGATATGATAGAGGTGCTATATAATTTACGATATTTAAGTTGACTGTTGAAAGAATATACACATTATTAGTAGTAAATATGAAGCCTTATGAAATATTAAGGATAATGTGTACGGGGCCTTAAAACCTTGATCTTACGTAATTCTCACAAAGTGAATGTTTTTATGTCCATTAAGTAGTCAAGGCCGCTGAGGTTTAGAGATGTTGAGTAACTTGCCCAAGGTCACACAGCTAAGTGGTGAAGTCAAGAAGCAAACCATAAAACCTATACTTTAGTCATATATGCAAGCAATGGAACGAATGGCAAATTCATCACCCAGTATTTAGTAACCTGTGACTTAAGGAAAAGAGATAATATGCTGCACTAAATTTCTCTTGACCTCCGTGGTTAAAAGTGCAGACTGGACACTCCCCTAGGGGTATGTAAGGCTCATTAACAGTTTCAATATTATCACATTCACATACGCACATATTCTTTACTAGCTTGTTAATATTCACTTTGAGCAACTTTCTAGGTTAGGGAAAGTTGTCATTGGTTCCCTCCTTGACCCAACATGTAACTGTCATTTATTTCCATGAGGAATTTTGTGTTCTGTGTTAATGAACAAGGTACAGAAGATGAAACACAGAACTCATTACATTTCTTTGCTTCCTTCGGGATCCTTGTTTACTTCTGGCTTAAATCAAAGTGAATTGTTTTTCCAGGTCTTGTGCCCCCTCTAAAGGAAGGGGATTCTTGGGAGGAACTCAGACACATAGAAATCTGGGTTAGAGAATCTTTTTAGCTCACTCCTGCTTCTCATTTCTAGCACAGAAGAGCCTCACCTTTTGAATGATCTTATTCAATATGATTTGAGTGGTGGGAACTTTTTAATTACCCTTTCTGGAACCCTTTGTTCAAAATTTTTCATTCGAGTTTTCAAAAGATAATACAATCAAAATTGGACTTATTGGATTTTAAACATCTTCCTGAATTCCTTCCTTTTAGGAACACAAATACCAGTTATGCTTTTTAGCTTCTTTTGCCCTCTGGGCAGAAAGTGTCATCCAATTATGTTGCTACAACTTTCCTTATGCCTCTTTCCTTATAAGTTAAAAATCTCATTAGATTTTATGAAAAGTTTCAGTAATATGCAGTGTATTGCAATTATGAGCTTTGGCATCTGTCTTAATATGATCTTGCACAAACTTTGAGAGTATTTATTTATGGCTACATGTCTCATTATGCACCGGAATGCAGCTTTCTAAAACTGAAGCCCTTTTTATGCCTATACTATGTCATAGTAAAGTCAAGGACGTAAGACTCTCCTGACAGATTACTCTCTTCCCTTCCAAAGAAGTCCAGGAGCATAGCAAGATGTTGGTGAAGGCATCCAAAGGAAAATGAGGTCATGGTGTCACCAGTAAAGGCCCTTGGATCATTTCTCCCAGGTTTCATCTGTGACTCTCAGCTCCCCAGACTCAGAAACTTAATCTTGTTGGGAGCAACCCACACTTGATTAGATCTTAATGCTTAGCCCAATTAAGACAGCCTTTGTGAAATAATATTCAAAACAAAATTGACCAGATATTAATTTTTAATTAGATAGATTCCTACCAGAGGAATGTGATAGTCACATCACCTGGACAGTATTCTCTCTGGTGTTCCCGTTGCTTGACGTTAAAACAGAGTGACTTCATTATGATTTGAATATTCAAAAGCCTCAAGAAATTATGGCCTGAGGCATTTGTCTAAAGAACTATTTGCCACCAAATCTATATGGGCCTAGTCTTTGATTTGGATCTCTTCTCCCAGGCACTGCTTGAACAGTGTTGGGATTTGTCTCTGGCCCCTTAGTATTCCCATGTTCTGTTATCAACCAATCTATTTTTCAGGCAGACACTTGATCTTAAGAAAAAAATATATATATATATTATATATATATGTATATATCACTTTTGATGTGGTCTCAGTTAAATATTGCTAGTCTTGGGACCGATGTATTTTGAGAGGTTTTTGTTAAAAGAGCCACTATATCTTAAGGTGACTCTGACCTCATCCATAAGGTGTTGATTTGTAGTTTAATCCTCCAAGGGTGATTTTATTTTCCCCATTGTACTGCCTTCACTTTCAATTCAGTCTGTGACAGAGTGCCAGAAATGGTCAGTTTATCACATGAGAGTCGTGAGACCAACGTCAAGAGACAAGGAATAAGCCAAAGACGCATACCTAGTATGGACAGGCAAATGACAGGACATCGATCTTGTAGATTAAGTTTAGATGAGTCCTAGGATCCAAGGTAGAGGTGGAAGATGAGGCTCCCCAGGAGAAAAAAACAAACAAACCTCTACAGCTGGATCTGATAGAAATTTCAGGGGCACTTAATCTACAAATTCAAGATGGATGTGACTCTAAAAAATTGGTAAATGTGTCTTGAGCAGGGTTTATGATCAGGAGGTGTATGGTCAGCCAGAGCAGGCTCTGACACTTTTTAACTGTGTGAATTTAGATAACCTAGATAACCCATCTGAGTCTGTTTCCTCAGGGGAAATGGGAAAGTAAGAATGCCTATCTCATAGGACTGGGGGAGTTAAAGAAAAGATTTTATGGAAAGATTGAGTTCAGTGTCTATACCATACACAGCTCTCAGTCAATGAAAGCTGCTGTTATATTTATTGAATTTAGGTGTTGGTTTTGTTTATTTGGGAAGAATTATCAATTGATGGCTAAGAACATTGCTGTGGTTTATTTATGAAATAAGCATATGCAATATGCTTTTATTGGACTTTATTGGACTTTAAGATACTCTATATATGTGTGTATATATTTGTATGTGTATATGTGTATATGTACATATATAATCCATACTTAACTTGAAATCCAAGTGTATTTTCTTTAGCTGATTAGCAGGAGTATCTATAACAAAAGTATATACCACAGGGATGAAGCATTTGAGATCAGTGGCTCTGGAGCCCACATACCTGGGTTATAATGCTGGCCTCACTCTTTGCTAGCCATATGGACTTAGGCAAGTTATGCGCCCTCCTTGAAATATGAAATAGGAATAATGATCGTAATTTTGTAAGGGTTGTGAGAATGAATGAGTTAACCAATACAAAACTCCACAGCATGCCTAGCCCATAATGAGCACCGCATAAGGAAACCTGTTATCACGTGACTGGTTATAGTTAGCCATGACGATATGTAGACATCGGCTTACTATAAATTGGATCTCCCATTACACCTCCTACTCTAAAGTCTCATTTCTTCTTCCACCCAAAGCAGGATTGCTCATCAGCTTTCTGTAGTTTCCGTGGGATTATTCAAAGTTGCTTTTCATGTAAGACCCTGCAATCATATTTGGAGAAGCTTTCAAGTGTGAACTTAGGAAGTCATTGTTTTCAGGGACTGAACCCTTATCCCATCTTTGCCAGTTAGGGTTTTATTTTTGTGTGTAAAGAAAAGAAAAGAAAAAGAAAAAGGAAGAATGAAAGAATAAGCAAACAAGCAGGAAATCACCAAGTTACGGGGCTGATAAGTAGCTACTTCTGTAGGTTCACTAACAGGTAGTGGTGAAGAGAGATGCAGTAATATCCATGATAGATATTTATTAAATCATTCACTCAACAAATACATACCAATCCCCTTCTAGAACTTATACTAGTTGGCGGGCAAATTATAGATAAAAGCCATAGCTCTTTCCCCGGTTGTGGTGCTCCAGATCTAGTGAGGACGACTGACTGTGTTTGCTAGAGCTGCCTTAACAAAGTACCATAGACAGTAAGGCTTAAACAACAAAAATTAATTTTTAAGAATTCTAGAGGCTACAAGTCCAAGATCAAGGTTTCAAGATCAAGGTTTCATGGGTATTCGGAGACCTCCCTTCTTGATTTGCAGATATCATCTAATGGCTATGTTTTCACGTGGTCTTCCGTCTTTACCTCTCATAGGACTGGGGATTATGAGAGGACTATTTGGACTGTATGTCCAAATGTCCTTTTTTTAGGATATAAGATTAAGTCCCATCCTAATGAATTCCTTTTAACTTAATTACTTATCAAAGACCCTGTTTCTATGTACAGTCACACTATGAAATACTAGGGTTGGAACTTCAGCATATGCATTTATGGAGGACACAGTTCAGTTTATAATACTGACTAATACATAAGCTATTATCACATGGTGTGTGATGAGTATAAAAACAGAACAAGTGTATGATAATATGGGAGCCTAACTCTGACTGGGGGAAATGGGAATCGGAATTAGGGAAGGAGATGGTGAGGAAAGGTAGAAACCCAAGGACCTTCTCCTTGAGTGGTTTTTCACATTCAGTTGTTCTTGCAAGTTTCTAGGTGGTCCCCAGGTCATCTGGAGAGCCATTGTCTCCTCCCACCACCACCACCTTCCAGGACTTTGTTCTACAGACAACAGAAACTGACTGACCAGATTCTTCTGCACCTTCACCTGTTGCTTTTAGAGAGTGAGTCCTGGGGTTTTGTCTAACTGCAGAAAGGCAGTGTGGTCTTATACAATTCGTTACAACTCATCTCAAGAAAGAACACGGCTTTTTGAAGGTTTTTAACCATAGGGAAAGAGGTAGTAGAAAATCACAACTATACAGGATAAGTCAGAATGAAATCAATTCCCAATATTTTTAGGAATCTAAGTGAGTCTTCTCTCAAACATGTAGCTTCCTGGCTCTTCCACTAATCTTGCACATGGTTCCCAATGAAGAACATTGTCACCCTGAACACATGAGTTTTTTTCTTTCCAGTAGAAATATAGCATAATAGTTAACTTTGTTTCAGTATCCATTTTTGTCTTATTAATTTTTGACCTTGAGCAGACTTCTCAAGGCCACAGTTTTCTTTTTAGTAAAATTGTTGTATTAATAATACCCCCTTCTTATAAGTTCTTTCATGAGAAGCCAATGGCATAATGCATGAAAAACACTGCATACATACTTGACCCAGAGTAAACATTCAGTGAATTACATTTCCTATTTTACCTCAGAACACACAACAGTGATTCCATATAGGGATGAGAATAGATAATGTGTAGTTTGAAAGTTTTACACCCTACAGTTATAAAATATTTCATGGGAACAATAGATGGTCTGTTGTTTGGGCAACAGAAGCTATGAATAGCAGGAAAGTGGAAAGGGAACTCTTGGCTGGAAGAAATATACAAGAGCCTGAGGAGACATTTAAGGGTAAAGATAGTTTCCTGGGGTGATTGTTACAGAATCTCAAGAAAATATGAGGTTTAATTGTCACAACAGAGAATGGGTTTCCATTTTTGCTAAACATGGACTTCAGTGGTTAGGTAAAGAAAAGATTTAGGGATAATGAAACATCTCTATTAGCTTATGGAACTAACACAAAGTTCATTTTATCATCAGATAAAAACGCCTGTTTTAAATACATTTTCTCTTATTATATGACTTCCATGAAGCTCTTTCTCTCTTTTTTTTTGTTTAAGATTTTATTTATTTATTTGACAGACAGATCACAAGTAGGCAGAGAGGCAGGGAGAGAGAGAGCGGGAAGCAGGCTCCCCACTGAGCAGGGATCTCCATGCAGGGTGAGATCCCAGGACCCTGAGATCATGACCTGAGCTGAAGGTAGAGGCTTTAACCCACTGAGCCACCCAGGCGCCCCTGAGAAGCTGTTTCAATCAACATAAAGCTGGGGTGAAAATGAAACATTTAGCACATCTTTGCTTGGTTTGTTGTAGCACTTGTTGATTAAATGATTATGAACCCTAAAGGGCACAGGCAGTATTCTTAAAATATCAAAGGAAAGCAAATGTCAGCCATGCCCAGTCTTTTTCTTTTCCTTTTTTTTTCCTTTTCTCTTTTCTTTCCCTCTCCTCTCCCCTTCCTTCCTTCCTTCTTTTTTTTTTTTTTAAGTTTAAGTAGCACCCACTGCTTTTCTTTGTTTTTAATTTATTGCCTTAAAGAAAATGATGGATACATGGTTTTCCTACTTACAGTTATTAGTGCTCCCTATCAGAAGACTGACATTTACCTTCTAGATTTTCATATTGGGACCATGTCAAATAATCACCTTGCCCCACCTGGATCTTGCCCCATTTTGGAGAAGTTGTTGCCATGAAGCAAAACAAAACAAAACAAAGTAAAAAACTCCACAATTCCTTACGATAGGCAAATAATATTGGGGAAATAAGACTTATGTTCATAAAATGATTACAAAGAAATTTGGGGCACCTGGGTGGGTCAGTCATTAAGCCTCTGCCTTTGGCTCAGGTCCTGATCCTAGGGTCCTGGAATCGAGCCCAGCATCGGGCTCCCTGCTCAGCGGGGAGCCTGTTTCTCCCTCGGTGCCCCCCGTTTGTGTCCCCTCTCTCGCTGTGTCTCTGTCAAATAAATAAATAAAATCTTAAACAAAAAGAAAGAGAGAGAGAGAAATTCAAGGTGTTGTAAAAATTCTAAATGCTCCAAATCCCTTTCAATCAAAATGTAGTATATACATCAGGAAAGGGAAAAAATGAAAATGCGTGGAAGGGTCCTAAGAAGGATCTACTAAAGGCAGTAGAGTTTACTTTGAACGCAGAAAGGTAAAAAAGGTAACCCATCATATGAAACTAATAAGAGCTGACATTTACTGGTTCTTGGTATGTCTCTGGAACTGTACTCAGTGCTTCTTTTTAAATTTTGGAAATCCCAGCACCTCCGTGATACATATTCTGTTATTATCTATATTCTATAGGTGAGAAAATTGAAACTTAGTATTGTTAAATTTTCACTGACACACAGCTTATAAATGGAGGAGCAGGCTTTTGACCTTGGGCACTTTGACACCAGAACACCTGTTACTAACCTTTCCCTTATACGACTAGAGTGAGAACAAGTGGCTCTTTGCTCTTCCAGTATGCTCATCAAACAGTCCCCAAAGTCACATCTTTATAAAACAACAGCAACAACAATAAAAACAAAAACAAAAACAAAAAACCGAGAGACACAGCTCATCTGCAATCTGGGTGCTAGTTCTCATTCTTCCGTGATTGTTGTGAGCACGTGTGGCTCTTTGATATAATTTGGAATTCTCTAGTTTGCTTTAATTCATATTAACCTCAATGACCAAGGGTCAGAAGTAACCACCAAAGTTTGGGAGTTCCTGGTGCCAGGGATACACTGCCTTTCTTCAATATTCATTCATTTATCAGACATGTGCTGAACCCCTATAACGGGCAGGGCATTATCAAAAAGAGGAGGTGTAACAGGACAAGTACGACATGGTTTCTACTCACAAAGGCCTCACAGCCAAGTGGGAGAGCAGGCACATAAATGAATAAATTACAGCACAGCATAGTGAGTGCCCTAATACAGTCTGCTAAGGTTTTTGTTTTTTGTTTTTCTTCCTTACTGCAGCTTATTGCAGAACTAAAACTAATATCTTTATTTTGGCTCTGACTTGGAATAAATCTTACTTTGCCTCCTGGGACACTGAAAGCTCTGTTGAGAAACTAATAAGTTCAGCCCAAATTCTCAGCAGTGTGCTTGATGAGAAATAACAAATTTTGAGAAGAAGAAAAGGAGTAAGGCAGTTCAGCTTACCAGAACTTGATCCAAATATTCAGAGAAAAATTCAGGCTCTGGTTATCTAAATAAGCAGGTGGAGACAGTTAAGAAATTAGCATAAGTTAAATAATGAAACATTCATTTGTGCACAATTGAATTACTGAAATCCTTGGCATAAACACTTTTCTATGTCATATGGTGTTTTATTGTTGCTACAAGAAGGGAGGTATGTGTGATTTAAAGAGATACTTTAATTAGAATATCAATTACTTTCAAATATATACATATAAAATAAAAATAAACAAGGGCACCTTTAGAGCTATAAATTTGAGCATCCTTATATGTCTAGTGGAATCTGACACTTTAGAATGAGATTTTAGAAGTTCCAATATATTTATATACTTTGAATTTTTATAGAGTAGAATGTCTTGGTCATTTTTTAGGGTTTTGTTACTATATTCAGTATTCTTGCAAACTACAGATAAAGTAAATGACTGTTCGAATATTTGACAAGGAGTTTATAAAGAAAAATATGAATGATGTAAAATACAGAATATAATATAATGAAAAGGCACAGCAAATACTTTCTCTTTTATACACTCATATTTCTCAATTTCTGTAACTATCTTCTAAGATATTATGCAATATTGGGAGACAGATGAATTGACAAGACACGGTGAAAGGGATATTCATTATTAGCATCACCAGCAGTGCAGGGAAATCCTGATCAGACCAGGAATAAGGTCCTTTGCTCTGTTCGACAGGCTTCCATTCACAGTAGGCGCCATAACTTGTAAGTGCGTCTCATTCAGCCTATAGCTTTCCAGTTGTGAGAAGCAGAGTAGACAGGATATGCTCTTGGTGAACTCCAAGGTCTTTGGATTTGAACTATGGCTGTGCCCTTTATTAGCTCTAGGATTTTGGACAACGAGTTTTATCCTTCTTTTATAAAAAGAAAAAAAATGATGTATATTTAATGTCACTGTTGTAAAGATCAAATCAGATGATACATATCATCATGTAATTTCCCCACTACTTTACCTGTTAGTCAAGCCCCAAACTAGCTCTTCTTGGTCCCTCCTCCTCGTTGGTGCTTTCATTAGGAAGTCCAGTTAACTTTGCCTCTAGAACAAGCCTTATGTCTGTCCACTTTTCTCCATCTTCCCTGGCATCCTCTAGACCGGGAATTCTCAACTTTGACATTATTGGTGTTTGGAGCCAGAAGAAGCTACATAATTTACAGAGCCTGGTGCAAAATGAAAATGTGAAGTCCTTTGTTCAAAATGCAGGATAAATGAGACATTAAAGGTACTAAAATACAAAGCTTTTTCCTGTCTCCTGTAGTTTCTCTCTTTTCTTGTCATGGCGTTATTTTTCTATTTAATGTTGTTCTAGCAAAGAGAAAAGGTTAAATTATTAGCATAAGTTTTGCCATTCATTTTTATATCATGCAATACCAGTTTTAAATGTAAATTTAAGAGCACTTAACTCATATGCAGAATCATGGAAATTATACAAGGAGTATTCTATATCTTGTGCATGCATATGTATTTTATTCTTACCAGAACAGTGGAAATGCTGCACAAAACTTACTCAACTTATTTTATTTTACTTCTTGATATGTACATTCTCAATTCATTCTGAATAATAAGAGAAAGAAAAAGGAAACAAGGGTTGTCCTGTCTTTTTCTCACTGCCCTTCAAATATCATTCTTTTCAAATAAGTTGGTGGTTATACAATACAGTAACATGAATAAGAAAGGATATATAAGACTTTCTGGTCATGCATGTTGCTTTAGGAAGTCAGCGCTTCTTTGTGAATTGAAGACAATTTCAAACAGAAAGCATGGTCAGCTGAGGCTCTTAGGCCCTGCTTATTCAATCATAGACACAACACAGTTATCTTTTACGCACTTTGAGTCTCACTGAAATTCCATAGATCACCAGAACTCTGTTGCTTATCACATATGGCAAATCCTATGTGTTAGTGAGCCGGCAAGCAATGGAGGAAATGCCTAATGCATATACTTCCTCTACTTAGAAGCATGCTTCATTGTCTCAAAGAACTTCATTCATAAATCAAACATTCAAAGATAAAATTATTAAGAATTTCATGGCAGCGAGCAATAAATCTGGTATGGCTATCTTAGCATGAGTAAGGCCCTAGGAGATTACACAGGGCATAACCCACGAAGTTGTCCTGTGACACTGGATAAGGCTCTTGGCGAGGGCTGTTATGTGCGCTGCAGGATGTTTACCAACATCCTTGACCTGTGCTCACTAGATGCTAGTAGCAACCTCCTGGTTCCCAGTCATGACCCCAAAAATGTCTCTAGACATTACAAATGTGCCCTGGAGGAATGTTCCTCCTTCCTGTTAAGAACCACTGCTCTAAACTAAATCACCCATGTCTCTTGCTTGGTCTACAGCCTGACCACCTGACTAGTTTCCTGGCTTCGAAGATTTACATCTCACCTTTCAACCAGTACATACCAGAGTGATTTTTTTTTTTAAGATTTTATTTATTTATTTGACAGACATCACAAGTAAGCAGAGAGAGGGAGAGGCATGCTCCCTGCTGACCAGAGAGCCTGATGGAGGGCTCGATCCCAGGACCCTGAGATCATGACCTGAGCCCAAAGCAGACACTTAACCTACTGAGCTACCCAGCACCCCCCACCCCATAATCTTTAAAAAGATCTTGTTACTTTCCCACTTTTGGCACTGCTGTGCCCACTCCTCCCCAAAAATCTCCTACATACTAATGCTTACAACCATCCCCAACCTACCCTGGCTCAAAATACCTCTTAAAATCTTTTCCCTGACTACCTGTTCTTTTTCATGTGCCTCTGCTTTCATCTCGCCCACTGTCCTCAGCCTCACCAGCTTTTTTTTTTTTTTTCTTATGATTCTCATGAATTCTTAAGGTTCTGGATTTAAAAATTATTTCCTCAAATTGAGATTTTTTTGACCATTTTAACTATAAACAAAACAAAGAGTAGTTTTATTTAAGTAAAAAGAAAAAAAGGGAAAAAAAAGAATTTGTTCTGGAATCACAGGGGATTGGCATTTTGGGACAAGCAAGATATGTCGAACCATAGGCCAGTCTGAAGAGACAAAGGGGTCAGCTTTTATTAGGTTTTAGGAAGGAATTGGGGAGTGCCCTTCTGAATGAAAGTTGATTGGAAAAGAACAAGAGTTTAAGATTGCCGCGGTTTCTCATTGGCTGCAGGCAGCTGTTAGCGCCTTGTTGGTGTAGGAAGGCATCTTCCTACCTATTCTTAAAGGCAAGAGAGAAATTCCAAAGTGAAAAGTGCTCTCCCTTGTCAAAACAATTACCTTTCTTCTCCCTTCTGGTTCTGTCCGCTGCACTGAGTGACATGTACATGAGAGCTCCCCCCTTCAGGGCTTCCAGATTCTTTTCCAAATGAGGTTTACTCTATTTTTACAACTATCAAAATAATACGGCCATCAAGACATTCTCTATGACATCACTGAATTTGTATTTTCTACATAGCTCTTATGTCTATTATTCCTTTCTTCTTAATTTTTTTATATCTCAGCTGTCCCTCTTCGTTCCCCACTAAAATAAAAGTTCTGTAACAACGGAGACCTGTTTGTCCTTCTTCTCCAAACCGCCAGCATTTCGCCCAGTGAGTAGTTCCCTGCAGAGCAACTACAGAACCGATACTTGTTGGATGTCTGAGGAGTCAGAGAAAGCCTGTTACATACTTGTTAAGTGAAAAGAAGGTGAAAAGGTTCTAATCCCCTCTTTTCTTTCTTCTCTGATTACTTAATTGTTTGACCCTTATCACTTAGAAATTTGAACCCAGCCCATCCTGGAATTCCTTTCTATTCAACAGACTGTGATAGCCTCTGTGCCTGGTTCACTGACAACTTTGAAGGCTATTATTTCACCTGTTAGCTGGGACAAACAGACAGGTAGCTAGCTGCTCTGCCGTGTCCCTAACACTAAATTCAGTGTTGCACAGAAAGGATACTATATTTGGGAGTCAGGAAATGTAGGGACAAATGATTGGTTTTGCCATTTATTAGCCATTATAATTTGGACTAGCATCTTCTCTGGGTTTCACTTTCTTTATCTTTAAACATGGGCTGAGTCTACAATTCTCCAAGTTCAAGGGGAACCTGGGTCCATCAGTGAGTTAAGTGTCCAACTCCTGATTTTTGGCTCAGATCATGATCTCTGGGTCATGATCTCTGGGTTGTGAGATCGAGCCCTGCATCTGCTTGTCTCTTTAAAAATCTCTGAGAAATAAATAAATGAAATTTTAAAAAGAAATAAAAATTCTCCAAGATCTAAATCTGGGGTGCCTGGGTGGCTCAGTGGGTTAAGGCCTCTGCCTTCAGCTCAGGTCATGGTCCCAGGGTCCTGGGATCGAACCCCGCATCGGGCTCTCTGCTCAGCAGGGAGGCTGCTTTCTCCTCTCTCTTCTGCCTGCCTCTCTGCCTACTTGTGATCTCTGTCAAATAAATAGATAAAATCTTTTTAAAAAAGGAAAAGATCTAAAATTCTGCAGCATCTAGAAAACTTATAAGCATTGTTTTAGAATAGAATAATAAATTCTATAAAATTATCAGGAAGATAATATTATAGGTAAATAAAAGGAAATATTCTCTGGAGATCTCTCTCTCTCTCTCTCTCTTTCTCTCTCTCTCTCTCTCTCTCTCTATATATATATATATATCAAGAAATCCACTAGGGTTGTTATATATAATGATATATATCTGTATCAATATCACTATAGCTAGAGATATAGATAAAATAAAGTCCATTAGGGTTGTTATATAATCTTCTTTAAAAATTCTCTAAAATTTCAACCTTTGGAGGGACGCCTGGATGGCTCAGTTGGTTAAGTGTCTGCCTTCAGTTCGGGTTACGATCCTAGGGTCCTGGGATCGAGTTCCACATCAGGTTCCTTGCTCAGCAGAGAGTCTGCTTCTCCCTCTGTCTGCTGCTTCACCTGCTTGTGTGTTATTTCTCTCTCTCCCTGACAAATAAATAACTAAAATTAAAAAAAAAAAATTCAAGCTTTGGAAGTCTCAAGAAATGTACTCAAAATTAAAACGTCAATTAAAATACATCATACATGTCAGAGTAAATACAAATTAATTGACTTTAAAAAATTATGTCCTTTTTAATGTCCACAGAGTTAGAAAAGGCTATTTGGAAAAGACTAAAGTAAACTATGAAAATCAGACAAATAAAACCCTATATCCAGTATAGGGTTTCTGAGTGTGTGGAGGAAAAGTATGGGGGAGTGTATATACAAATAGATTCCTTCAACCCTTAATGAAGACATGATGGAGTGTTTGCCCTTGGCAAAATTGTGGTTGACCATTCATCTTGGTAGCATTCTGTCAATTCTCCATCACCCCAATCTACCTTCCATTCGCCCACCATCAATTTCTGCTTGAGGGAAAATATTTATCATTGTCAGAAGCCAAGCAGCCTCTTCAAGGTACTGCAGGGCCATAGCTATCATATAAGTACAGACTAAAAAGAAGGACAGAAGGAGGTGGGTGGCGTTACTTGGCAGGCAGCTCTTCTAATAATCTCATTCTACTCTCCCCTCACCTGACTGTGTACCTGGTTACCAGCATCCTGCTGGGACTCTGGATATGAAAACCTCACAGTGGACCTCCATTGAGCCCTTGCAAACACCTACACTTATCTGTTGCTATCTTCTTCCCTCTGCCTCCTTGATCAGTGATGTAACTGACCGCTGCTTTTGGGATATTGATGAGTCTAGCAGTGGCCCTAGAAAGTTGTTGCATGTTCTATTGGCCAGGGTTCTCTGATATTTGTCATATAAGATTCATGACTTTAGAGCTGGACAGTATTTTAGAGTTCATTTTTCCAAATTCTGCAGAAATTCTCTCTAGTATATCTCCAAAAGATAATCTATCTTATAGTTTCTGCTTGAACCACATTCAATGACAGAGAACTCACCAGTTTTTAGGCAGTTCCTTCAAGTGTCAGACATATCTAATTGGAGGAAAGTAGCTTTTATCTTGACTCAAACTAGACTTTCCTCTGACTTCCACTTACTGATCTCAGTTCTATCCCATTTGAACGCAGGAAGAAATAAATTACTTTTCGCCCTCTAGATGTCAGGTTAGTTTTCCTGTTCCCTACTCAGGGGTTCAAAAGATGTGTCATGCAGCCTAAATGAAATTGACAATTATAGTTTGGATTATACTCTGTGTTTGAAAGTGTGATTGACTCTGTTTATTTAGCTATCGTGTTTTACTGCCTTCTATGTGTCAGTCATTTCTTAAATGTTCTAAAAATATTAAGTTGCTACTTATTCTATTATTATCATCCCCTTTTAACAATGAGAAAACTGAGGCACAAGCAGCAAGAGATATTGCTATATCTACAGACACTTAACTGCTATATTGCTCTGTAGCAGAGCTGGGATTCAAACCCATAGCTTTAGAGCCCATACTCTTCCTAGTCATCATGCTATATGGTGCCATTTAGAATATTAACATTTTATAAGATAATCTAGATTTCTGCTTGCCCTTGAAACATGAGCTATTTTAGTTTTACTGAGCTCACAATCCCATAAGGCAAGAAACTCTAGGAAGTGTGACATGTAGATGAGGAAATGGGCTGTTCAGATTGCCTCAATTTTAAACCACTCTTCTGTATTCCCTAGCCTACCCACGTGTGGATGCTTCCTATCTGTGTCCTCTAAGTATTAATGACAGTGAGTCAAATCTTCTCTTTTTTTTGTGCTAAATTTATTTTCTTCTACCACTTTTCATAGGTTCAGAGTTCAAAGGTCATGCATGTAGAGAGACAGTAGAAAACTTACAATAGACAAAGATAGGTTTTGGGAAGTCCACATGTGCTCTCTTTTTGTGACTTTCATGAAGGGTCTGAAGGGAAGAAAGAAGTTGCCCTTATAATAAAACAATTTATAATGGTCATGCTATGTGAAAGAATTTGAGGTCATACAGAATTGAAAACATTTGAGTACATCGTAATAATGTCAATGATCTGAGATCCCATGGGGAACATAGGAGAATATGATGAAGACTACTGGCTAGCCTTCCATCCCAAACAAGTGCTGTTCCATGATTTTACTGTGTCAAATAAAATGTTTCTGCCATTGAGAATGAAGGTGTAAAGAGAAGAAAGTACCTTTAAAGATGGTAGATAAAAAAAATGACTAACTCAAATATAAAACCAACCAATCAAAAATATGTATGGTCTGATAATTATATGTTAACAATAAACTATAGGAGAGGGAGTATCAGGAATTTCCCTATTTAAATATAAACCATGTTCAGAATAATACATTTTAAAACACAGAACTTCAGCCTTAAGGATGCATAGTGATTTTGTTTGAATAATTCTAGGGAAAAAAACTAGATATTTATATACTGATTTATATGTAAAAATTGTTTACATATATCCTTTCTTTGATTGATACAACAAGCTTTTGGATAGGTAGAGCAAATCCCATCAATACTCTCATTTTGCTATGTGGGTTTGGCTTTATCCTCTTTTTAAAAACTTTTCTCCTTATGACCACCATACTACCATGTATACAAAACATTCCAAGAATCTGATTTCTGACTCATGAAATTCCTCCAGATCCAGCTTTCTTTTTGTTGGTTCTGAACCTATAATTCACTGACAACCCTCATTTCTCAAATCCCTTTGGTCCCAAGTCTTTGATTCCTTTCTTTAAGTAACTCACATAAATGGAAATTCTTATTTGGGACTGTTTGCACTGGATCCCTCTTGGGTTTCCATGGGATATTAGATCCCGGTTACAGATCCTTCCTAATAGCCTTGGGCTCAAGGCCCAAGGCCCATGGCCTCAGTCTCAGTTTAACAAGGTAAAAGATTGTGCAGTACAAAAGAAAATCAAAGTTAAATGATTAGGCAATGATAAGTACAGTGGTTGCACATTTGTAATTATAACAATAGCACATAGGTTTGGCTACAAGTAACAGAAAGAAATGGATATCACAGTAGCTAAAACATATGAGAAATATCTAGAGATTATTTGTTTAAGAATAGTTAAGCACAGGCCAGGGAGGTAGGCTCATTCTACCTTATGGTTCCATTACCCTTGTTCTCATACTCAAAGTTACTTCAGGGCCCAAGATGGTAGTCATAGCTCCAGTCATTTCATTTGCACTCTGCCCTTGTAGAACAGAGCAAAGGACAAAGAAGGCCAGGCATCACCATTTAAGAACTTTTCTGAAGCTTTGTAATCATACTGAATTTGAATCTTGATTCCTTAAGCTATGTGTTCTTGGATGAGTCATTTAACCTCCATGAGCTTCACCTTCCTTATCTATAAAATCAAGATACGAATTTACCAATGGAATGGAAATTTTGTAAGATTTATATGAAATTGATCAACTTAAAGTATGTATAATTACCTATGCCTAATCCACAAAATTATCATCATCATCAATGAGGTCAGTATACTTACTATTGTGATTATTATTAGTTGATTATTTGTAAAATTTTCCTATGCCCCAGACTTCTAATATCATAGTCTCTATTTTTTGTATCTTACTTGATTTGTATTTAAGGGTGTAGTTTAATTACCTGCTAACAAGTTTAACAAAATTAAATTTATTCTTCTTTTAATACCTATTTAGTGACCAGGCTGTTTCTTTCTTCACCTTTTTGTATGTATTCACAAGTATTTTTGTCCAAACTGTTTCCCCTCTCATGTGTATTTCTGACCCATGGAGAAAAGCATCTGAGGAGAAAAGCATTATAACTCCAGTTGTCTATTTGGCCATGTCTAATAATGGAACAGTGAAAGATCTGGAAAGAAAATGCCACTGGTTATTTGAATGCCCACACCTTATTTGTGTCCAGATAAGGAAATAAAATGAAAATGACATTACTAAAAAACTTTAAGGACAAGCAAAAGAAAAAAAAAAAGGTCCATCATAAATTAATCAATACAGACTTCAGAATAAAAAAACATCAAAATGATTTTTAAATGATTTAGTCAGACATTTGCCAAGTAGGAAAAAAAGTCACTCAAAGTGATTGATTAGCTGGATTCACCAAAGAGGATTGAACTCATTTCCTTGTAGACGCGAAGTATAAGATCCACTGTATATCCATGCCATTAAAGACAAGATATACTTGGCCAGCTACCCTCTACTTGTAGCATATATGCCTCGTATTTCAATGTGAAAGGAACAGGATTTACTGGGAAGGTACGTAACTGGTGGTTTGGCAAATAATTGCTTGTCTCGGGTACTGAATTATTTATATCCTTTGGATTTAAAAGATGATTCAAATAATAAATGACTTTACAGGCAAATTATTCTGTTATTTTCTACATTTGTCCCTCTCTGTACTTCTTCTCTGTTAAACTGAAGTTAGCACGTATTTATGGGCATATGGGCTAAGTTTAAAAGATGTTATCCCTGTCCTCAAGGAATTTATTATCTAGCAATGAGTAAGTTTTTGTTATTTCACTAGTATTCTGCTCAATAAACTGTCAACTTTTATTGCTATTATTATTATCATTTCACAGATACCCTCATTTTCCTTTAGCACTCCATCATGGACCTATCTGACCAATTTATCTAAATTCTTAAACCTATTTAACTTGGCAGTCTCTGAAGAATATTAGGAGCTGAGAAGAATGAAAATTAGTGTCTTTACATTTATAGTACACCTTTTCTTTCACTAAAAAAAAGTGGACAGTTGCATAATTCTCAAATTCTTTCAAAGTGCAAATGGAAAACTGCAATTATAGTAAGGGAAAAAATCAAATGTGTTAAAAAGTAAAATTCAGTGATTCATGAACTGGTCAGCATCCTGTCTAGCAAATAGAAAGGATGTCTACTGAGCTGGGGAAAGGAAAGAGGAAAGGTTTTTTTAAGGCAGAGAGAGGGATGGGGTGGGGCGGGGTGGGGGAGGAAATTATTAGCAAAGAATGCATTATTTTAGGCAAGGTTGCTTTCCTAAGGGGAACAGTAGGGGTCTATCAGTGGGCTGTCTCCTAATGCTGACCAGCTAATTGTAGGTTGGCTGGTTAAAGGTCACATTCCTAGAGGGGATGAAACTATATTTAGGTTAGGTATTAAGTCTTGATCGGCTGATGTGGAGCTTTAATAGAAGCACTACACTTTGGGTCTATGGGTTGGTTTCTTTTTTATACATGATTCCAAATACTGTAGCACCAGCTTCCATGGAAGTAGGCAGGTGGGTGGGTGGGTATCTTTGTGGTAACTGAAATACTCGACATGTTAAAAAAAAAAAAGAAAGAGAAGCAGAAAATGTGCTTTAGATTTGATTTAAGAAGGCAAATAACTCAAGAGGATTTTAGACAATTTTCCATGAAATGTTGTTCCATGTGGTGACCACTCCTCTCGTTGGCAGAAGTTTCCTTGTGCTGTCCATGTGCTTCTCTGCAGGAGTCAGGATGCTGGGATATTTTGAATCAGGGAGAAGAGACCATGCTCAGTAACTTAGAGAATTTAGTGCTAATAAAGATGAGGATGATTGTTTATAATGGGATTTCAGGATTTTAGCAACCCTAGTTTAGATGAGAAATGCCATCACATAAAGTATTTTATGACAACATATAATATAAAAGATTAGACTTATTCCCAGTGGAACTTTGTCACCTCCATTTTACCTACTGTGAGTATCTGCCCTGAATAAGTAGTAGAAACTATGAAATTTGATTCCTCCCAAACACTGAGGGAAAAATGTTGAATAAATCTGCATTAAAGACATCCACAACATAAAGTTGAAGAGCTTAGCTTACGTGTTAATCATTGCTTTGTGCTGTTTGCAAAACAACCACCAAATTTGGCGCAAGACAAAATAAAGAATATTGCCTCATTAACAAATTTGGCAGTGCTATAGTGACAGTAATCACATTTTTATTCTATTTTCATATTCAAGACTTCAAAGAAGCTTAAAAAATATTCATTAACAAAGCAGGTTGCAGCATGCCAACGAGGAGCTGCATCAGCACTGTCATATATAATTTTGTGAGCATTATCTGGGACGGCAGAGTTTAGTTTCAACTGTGGGAAATACACGCACACAAAGAAACCTGCCCAATAAGATTAATGAAAACGTTCTCTTAAAAACAAATGAGTTTCTCAACAAGAGGGAAAAATAATTCCGCAGTGTAATTTGTTGTTTGGATTTTAAGTGCTGTGGTCAGTCGTTAAGGAGCAATATTATTTAAGGAACTTTCCAAGGACTGAACTTCGACTAAAGGCAGTTATATTAGATAGCAAGAAAGTATACAAAATGTACCACATTTTTCAAACTTATTCACAAAATAAAACGAGGCAAGTGCGTTACTGCATTTACTTGTAAAAGTAAAAGACGAGGTGATATGAATGAGACAGACAAATTGGCTTCAAAACCAATTTTTGACGGTGTAAATGTCATAGAATTGTGTGCGTCCATACTGAAAAAGGATGAAAGTGAGAAAATCCGAACTCTGGTTTCTCAAGGAAGATTTAAGCAAAGGACCAAACTAGATAGGAAAATGGGCTATCAGCTCTCTGAAGGCCATTCCTTGTTTATCTTTGTTGTGTTGGTGTGGCTGTTGATTCTGACTGGTTTTATTTAGTTCCCATCACTTTCACTTAAGATCTGATCACCACACTGGATATGGAGTTGATATTACCTGTGTATTGTGTGGGTGGTTCATGGGTCTGTATTTATAGACATGAAGATCCTAGAAAATAATTTTCTTTGACTCCAGAATGAAATCAGAAACCTCAGTATAGAGAAGGAGTTACCCATTGTGACATTGATGGTAGATAACATGACTTACATATCTGGCATTTGGCCGGGGTAATGTGAGAAATTGGGGCCCCTTATCTCCCAATATCTACCAGATATCTTGTCTCCAATACCAAGAAGTTCAAGTCTTCTTCACATGGCGTTTTGTTTCCAAGAAAATTATGAACCTTTTGTGCATTTCCTCTAGTAGATTGTATTGGGTCTGCTTTGAGCCATTTGGATAGGTCATCTATCTATCCATCTATCTATCATCTATCTACCTATATCTCTCTCTCCCTCTTCCTTTCTCTCTCATCTACCTATCTATGAAGATTCAATTGATAAAGCAAATTTAGTAAGAGATAAGCAGTAATTGGCCATTGGAGATTATGCTACAGCTTGTATAGGGAATATTATTTCTTCTGGGAAATTCAGAGGCACCAGAGATCTGAACAAGCCATAGCACATATGCTGACAGCAGATAAATGAAGTTGGTATATATAATAACCAACTATATCTACTCCAGGGTAAGTGCACTTTTCCTAAAGTCCTGGGGTCATTTTGCTAAAATCCAAAAATTGACCAGATAGTTTAGGGTGTCCTAAAGTTATATCAGGCATGTTCTATCAGGCCCATGCCTTCCCCTGTAACAAGTATGTATTTATACATATGCATGTTTGTTTACAGACGGTATTTGCTAGCTTTTTTCATAAACTACTTGGAGTTCCTTATACATAATGCTTGTGATGAAATGAAATAGATAATAAACACCTAAATAAAAGAAAAATAAAAATTTCTAAAAAGTCAAAATTAGGAAAAAATTGAATTAAATTGAAAAACCAAGCAGAAGAATGAAGAAAATATAAAACTTATTCGAGAGTGAGAAATCCACACAGTAGCTATGGTTTACGTTCCTGATGGGTGAAGCTAAAAGAGAAGAATATGCCAATTCAGGTCTTCTTTATAAGTATAGAAAAATGAAATAGCTGTTGTTCCAGTTAATAAATTTTATCTGTGCTGTTTAGTTCTAAAGTACTAAATTTAATTTTCATCTCACTCTTTGAGACAAGGAAGGCGAGTTCTTACCTCAAACTATAAGTAAAAAAATGTAGGTACAGAAAAACTAAATACTAAATCAAGAATCACACAATGACTTACTAAAAGCTTTGGGATGAAGACTAGTTTATTGCTTTCTGGTCAAGTGTCCTTTTCCTAATGTCCCAGGTTCATCTCTTTCTTGAGGACCAGAGAAGGAGCACCTACACATCGTCTGGGGTTAGAGGAGCCTGGTTTTGCTTCCTGAATGTGGACCAGGCTCCTCTCTGGAGAAGGCTACCAGAGCTTTTGTTCACACGTCTTATAGGTTCCATTCACAGTGTCCCATAGATTACAGGGACTAAAGGCTCAACAGGTATTTATTGGGTGATTAAATACAGTTTCCTTCCTATAGCATCCATAATTTCTAATTCATATTAGTAGGGTGGGAGACCATGAAAGAAGAGTATTCTTTCCATGAATTGCTAGACTTTCATTCTCAGCGAGTTAGGAGTATATATAAATAAATGTATTATTCGTTGTTGAAGCATGGTCATTGCAGTTCATTTGGCCATGACTCTGGCTTGTTTTTCCTGACCTATTTCAGTATTAGTAAAATCCTTCCTCATTTATTGCTCTATAATGGACTATTTCTGAGCACAGTATTTTGATGAAAAATAAAAAATAGAGGCATAACTACATTGCTAACCCAGCTTTGTAAAGCAGTTGAACTTCCTTAAGATGTGCCAAAAGTCAGCCTGATGTCACATGGGGTCTCAGATGGCCTCACTCACGTGTCTGACATTTGGTTGGAGTAATGGGAGCAATCAGGACCCATGTTTTAAGCATCTAGGAGATAGTTTGGGTTTATTTACATGACATTTGGAGCCCAAAAGTCAAGACAGTAAAATCAAAAAAATAAAACCAAGTATTTTACAGGCCTCTCTGTGTACATAAAAAGTTTGGTAATGGCAAGAATTGGAAATATTGGGGGTCTTTATTTTTTATATATTTTTTTAATTTTTTGACAGGCTTTCTACACTGAATGCTAGCATTATTTCATTTTTTCCTTCTAATTGCCTTGTATTGATTTATTAAATTGACTTGTGTTAAAAATATCTTAGAAATCACGTGAATAATAATGTATTGAATACCATATATATATATGGGATATGCCCTGCACTAGGTGATAGGAGAGGTTAAAAAAGGCCCTTACATAATTCAATTAGTTTAAAATACATGGTGGTCTCTTGGATGAGATCAAGTTTATTGTCAGTGTTTTTAAATCTCTTTATAGGTTAGATAGATTTTGCAGAAGAGAAACTCTATTGCTTCTAACTATTCCCTGAGAACTGGAAGTCCTTGTCCATGCAAGCAGAAAAGCAATAGAATGTGGACAGCCCAGTGTTACAAACCCAGAGCTGCTGCTAGAGTGGGGTTAAGGCTGAGATAACAAACAAACAAATATTCCTTACCTTTGGCCTCCCTTCATTCATATTTTTCAACTGTTTGTTTAAAATTCAGTGGGCATGAGAAGAAACTGATTTTCTATTGGAAAGTCTTTATCAAAATCTGAGGGATTTATTATGCACACAGAGCATGACATGGACCTTTGAACTTATTTGAGATTGTCTTCATTGTACTCTTTTTCTGTTTGATAGTATTCATCACGGAATCTCATTAGGTGATCTCTAGACACCTAAATACTTTATAAAAACAGGGGAGATATAAAACTACATTCAAAAGTATGTTATAGTTGAGGACTATAGAGTCTTGTGGTTTAGCAAGTAGAATATAGAATTGATTCTCTAGGTGCCATCCAAGTTCTTCCACTTGCCCTTCAGCAAATTATTTAACATTTTTTTAATTAATTTATTTATTTTCAGAAAAATAGTATTCATTATTTTTTCACCACACCCAGTGCTCCATGCAATCTGTGCCCTTTATAATACCCACCACCTGCTACCCCAACCTCCCAACCCCCCGCCACTTCAAACCCCTCAGATTGTTTTTCAGAGTCCATAGTCTCTCATGATTCACCTCCCTTTCCAATTTACCCCAACTCCCTTCTCCTCTATAACACCCCTTGTCTTTAACATTTTTAAGCATCAGATTCCTCCTTCGAAAAATAAGGATGCTTGTTTCAACCTCAAAGCATTGAGGCAAATATTAAAGAATATAATGTATAAAGCGTTCTTAACATACACTTAGGTACTCAATAAATTAGAACTGTTGTCTTTAGTTTTACTCATGACAATATTTTGGCCACTGTAAACTTACAGTTCTTAAAGTCTATGAATTTAATGAAATGATTTTTGCTTGTGGACAAAAAAATAATACTGAGAGAAATAAAATTATATTTCTCATAGAAGGTGGGACACTCTTATTTTTTAAATCCACATTTTATATGAAAATATGCAGGAAAAATTATTTTTAACATCTAAATAAATATGTTCCAAAGGCTATTCTGGAGTTTGGACTCCTATCCTCAAGTTTTTTAAGAAGTTATCTTTTTAGAGACGTTTTAGGCTTATAACAAAATTGAGAGGAGGTATAGACACTTTCTATACATCCCTTGCCCCCACACATGTAGAGTGTCCTCAGTATCAATACCTCTCAAAAGGATAGGACACCTTTGGGATGCTCAGTCAGTTAAACGTCTGCCTTCTGCTCAGGTCATGATCCTAGGTCATGATTTGCTCAGGTCCTGGGATTCAGTCCCACATAGGACACATTGCTCAGTGGGGAGCCTGCTTCTCCTTCTCCCTCTTCCTGCTGCTCCCCCTGTTTGTGATCTTTCCCTATGTCTGCTCTGATAAATAAATAGATCTATCTTAACAACATCAAGAATAGTACACTTTACTATGAAGCTACATCAACACATTATAATCATCCGAAGTCCCATAGTTTACCTTAGAGTTCACTGTTGATGCTATACATTCAAAGTGCTTGAACAAATGTATAATAGCATACCCATCATTATAATATCATAATTTCACCTTGTTGGATAGGTTTTTTTTTTTTCATTTAGTAATATGCATTTAAGATTCCCCTATGGCTTTTCATAGCTTGATAGTTCATTTCTTTATAGGACTGAGTAACAGTCCATTGTATGTACCATAGTCTATATATCTATTCACCTACTGAAGGACATATTGGTTGCTTCCAAGTTTTAGCAATTATGAATAAAGCTGCTGTGCAGATTTTTATGTGGATTGAAGTTTTCCATTCCTTTGAGTAAATATCGAGGAACATGACTGCTGAGTTGTATAACAATTATGTTAAGCATGGTAAGAAACTGCCAACTGTCTTCCAAAGTGGTTGTACTGTTTTACAGTCTGACCAACAGTGCATGAGAGCTCCTGTTGTTCCACATCCTCACCAGCATTTGATGTTGTCCATGTTCTGGATTTGGGCCATTGGAGTATGTGTATAGTGGCATATTTCATTGTTCCTTTGATGCACATTGCCTGATGACATATGATGGGAAGCATTTTTTCATATGATTATTTGACATCTGCTTATCTTCTTTGGTGAGGCATCTTTTAAGGTGTTTGGCCCATTTTTTTAATTAGGTTGTTAGTTTTATTAATGAGGAGTTTTAAAAGTTCTTTGTATGTATATATTTTTTTAAGATTTTATTTATTTATTTGAAAGAGAGAGGGAGAGATAAGGGAGAGAAAGGGAGAGTGAGAGTGATAAGCAGAACCCCTGCTGAGCAGGTACAACCCACCCCCCCAGACATAGGGCTCGATCCCAGGACCCTGAGATCATGAATTGAGTTGAAAGAATATGCTTAACTGACTGAGCCACCCAGGTGCTCCAAGAGTTCTTTGAATATTCTGGATGATAGTCCTTTATCAGATGTGTCCTTTGCAAATGTTGTCTCCCAGTCTGTGGTTTGTCTCATTCTTTTGACATTTGTCTTTCACAGAAGAGAAATTTTTAAGTTTAATGAAGTTCAGCTTATCAATTATTTCTTTCATGGGTCATGTCTTTTGTATCACCTCTTAAAGGGTATCCTCATACCCAAGGCCATCTAGGATTTTTCCTATGCAGTCACCTAGAAGTTTTATAGTTTCGTGTTTTATATTTAGGTCTCTGATCCACCTTGAGTTAATTTTTATGAAGGGCATAAAGTCTATGTCTAGATTTATCTTTTTGCATGGGGATGTTTGTTCCAGCACAATTTATTGAAGAGGCAATCTTTGCTCCATTGTGTTGCTTTTGTCCCTTTGTCAAAGATCAGTTGACTGTATCTATATGGGTCATTTCTGAGATCTCTCTCCTCTTCCATGGGACTATTTGTCTATTCTTTTACCAATACCACACTGTCTTGGCTTCTATTGCTATTATAAGACTTGAAGTTAGATAGCATCAGTCTTCAAATCTGTTCTTCCCTTTCAATCTACCTTCAATTTTTTTTTAAATTTTTTATTTTTGATAAACATATATTTTTATCCCCAGGGGTACAGGTCTGTGAATCACCAGGTTTACACACTTCACAGCACTCACCAAATCACATACCCTCCCCAATGTCCAGAATCCCACCCCCTTCTCCCAAACCCCCTCCCCCCGGCAACCCTCAGTTTGTTTTGTGGGATTAAGAGTCACTTATGGTTTGTCTCCCTCCCAATCCCATCTTGTTTCATTTCTTCTTCTTCTACCCACTTAAGCCTCCATGTTGTATCACCACTTCCTCATATCAGGGAGATCATATGATAGTTGTCTTTCTCTGCTTGACTTATTTCGCTAAGCATGATACGCTCTAGTTCCATCCATGTTGTTGCAAATGGCAAGATTTCATTTCTTTTGATGGCTGCATAGTATTCCATTGTGTATATATACCACATCTTCTTGATCCATTCATCTGTTGATGGACATCTAGGTTCTTTCCATACTTTGGCTATTGTGGACATTGCTGCTATAAACATTCGGGTGCATGTGCCCCTTTGGATCACTACATTTGTATCTTTAGGGTAAATACCCAATAGTGCAATTGCTGGGTCATAGGGCAGTTCTATTTTCAACATTTTGAGGAACCTCCATGCTGTTTTCCAGAGTGGTTGCACCAGCTTGCATTCCCACCAACAGTGTAGGAGGGTTCCCCTTTCTCCGCATCCTCGCCAGCATCTGTCATTTCCTGACTTGTTGATTTTAGCCATTCTGACTGGTGTGAGGTGATATCTCATTGTGGTTTTGATTTGTATTTCCCTGATGCCAAGTGATATGGAGCACTTTTTCATGTGTCTGTTCGCCATCTGGATGTCTTCTTTGCAGAAATGTCTGTTCATGTCCTCTGCCCATTTCTTGATTGGATTATTTGTTCTTTGGGTGTTGAGTTTGCTAAGTTCTTTATAGATTCTGGACACTAGTCCTTTATCTGATATGTCGTTTGCAAATATCTTCTCCCATTCTGTCAGTTGTCTTTTGATTTTGTTAACTGTTTCCTTTGCTGTGCAAAAGCTTTTGATCTTGATGAAATCCCAGTAGTTCATTTTTTGCCTTGCTTCCCTTGCCTTCTGCGTTGTTCCTAGGAAGATGTTGCTGCAGCAGAGGTCGAAGAGGTTGCTGCCCGTGTTCTCCTCAAGGATTTTGATGGATTCCTTTCATACATTGAGGTCCTTCATCCATTTTGAGTCAATTTTTGTGTGTGGTGTAAGGGAATGGTCCAATTTCATTTTTCTGCATGTGGCTGTCCAATTTTCCCAGCACCATTTATTGAAAAGGCTGTCTTTTTTCCATTGGACATTCTTTCCTGCTTTGTCGAAGATTAGTTGACCATAGATTTGAGGGTCTATTTCTGGGCTCTCTATTCTGTTCCATTGATCTATGTGTCTGTTTTTGTGCCAGTACCATGCTGTCTTGATGATGACAGCTTTGTAATAGAGCCTGAAGTCCGGAATTGTGATGCCACCAACGTTGGCTTTCTTTTTCAATATCCCTTTGGCTATTCGAGGTCTTTTCTGGTTCCATATAAATTTTAGCATTATTTGTTCCATTTCTTTGAAAAAGATGGATGGTACTTTGATAGGAATTGCATTAAATGTGTAGATTGCTTTAGGTAGCATAGACATTTTCACAATATTTATTCTTCCAATCCAGGAGCATGGAACATTTTTCCATTTCTTTGTGTCTTCCTCAATTTCTTTCATGAGTACTTTATAGTTTTCTGAGTATAGATTCTGTGTCTCTTTGGTTAGGTTTATTCCTAGGTATCTTATGGTTTTGGATGCAATTGTAAATGGGATTGACTCCTTAATATCTCTTTCTTCTGTCTTGCTGTTGGTGTAGAGAAATGCAACTGATTTCTGTGCATTGATTTTATATCCTGACACTTTACTGAATTCCTGTATAAGTTCTAGCAGTTTTGGAGTGGAGTCTTTTGGGTTTTCCACATATAGTATCATATCATCTGCGAAGAGTGATAATTTGACTTCTTCTTTGCCGATTTGGATGCCTTTAATTTCCTTTTGTTGTCTGATTGCTGAGGCTAGGACCTCTAGTACGATGTTGAATAGCAGTGGTGATAATGGACATCCCTGCCGTGTTCCTGACCTTAGCGGAAAAGCTTTCAGTTTTTCTCCATTGAGAATGATATTTGCGGTGGGTTTTTCATAGATGGCTTTGATGATATTGAGGTATGTGCCCTCTATCCCTACACTTTGAAGAGTTTTGATCAGGAAGGGATGCTGTACTTTGTCAAATGCTTTTTCAGCATCTATTGAGAGTATCATATGGTTCTTGTTCTTACTTTTATTGATGTGTTGTATCACATTGACTGATTTGCGGATGTTGAACCAACCTTGCAGCCCTGGAATAAATCCCACTTGGTCGTGGTGAATAATCCTTTTAATGTACTGTTGAATCCTATTGGCTAGTATTTTGTTGAGTATTTTCGCATCTGTGTTCATCAAGGATATCGGTCTATAGCTCTCTTTTTTGGTGGGATCCTTGTCTGGTTTTGGGATCAAGGTGATGCTGGCCTCATAAAATGAGTTTGGAAGTTTTCCTTCCATTTCTATTTTTTGGAACAGTTTCAGGAGAATAGGAATTAGTTCTTCTTTAAATGTTTGGCAGAATTCCCCCGGGAAGCCGTCTGGCCCTGGGCTTTTGTTTGTTTGGAGATTTTTAATGACTGTTTCAATCTCCTTACTGGTTATGGGTCTGTTCAGGCTTTCTATTTCTTCCTGGCTCAGTTGTGGTAGTTTATATGTTTCTAGGAATGCATCCATTTCTTCCAGATTGTCAAATTTATTGCCGTAGAGTTGCTCATAGTATGTTCTTATAATAGTTTGTATTTCTTTGGTGTTAGTTGTGATCTCTCCTCTTTCATTCATGATTTTATTTATTTGGGTCCTTTCTCTTTTCTTTTTGATAAGTCGGGCCAGGGGTTTATCAATTTTATTAATTCTTTCAAAGAACCAGCTCCTAGTTTCGTTGATTTGTTCTATTGTTTTTTTAGTTTCTATTTCATTGATTTCTGCTCTGATCTTTATGATTTCTCTTCTCCTGCTGGGCTTAGGGTTTCTTTCTTGTTCTTTCTCCAGCTCCTTTAGGTGTAGGGTTAGGTTGTGTACCTGAGACCTTTCTTGTTTCTTGAGAAAGGCTTGTAGCGCTATATATTTTCCTCTCAGGACTGCCTTTGTTGTGTCCCACAGATTTTGAACCGTTGTATTTTCATTATCATTTGTTTCCATGATTTTTTTCAATTCTTCTTTAATTTCCCGGTTGACCCATTCATTCTTTAGAAGGATACTGTTTAGTCTCCATGTATTTGGGTTCTTTCCAAACTTCCTTTTGTGGTTGAGTTCTAGCTTTAGAGCATTGTGGTCTGAAAATATGCAGGGAATGATCCCAATCTTTTGATACCGGTTGAGTCCTGATTTAGGACCGAGGATGTGATCTATTCTGGAGAATGTTCCATGTGCACTAGAGAAGAATGTGTATTCTGTTGCTTTGGGATGAAATATTCTGAATATATCTGTGATGTCCATCTGGTCCAGTGTGTCGTTTAAGGCCTTTATTTCCTTGCTGATCTTTTGCTTGGATGACCTGTCCATTTCAGTGAGGGGAGTGTTAAAGTCCCTTACTATTATTGTATTATTGTTGATGTGTTTCTTTGATTTTGTTATTAATTGGTTTATATAGTTGGCTGCTCCCACATTGGGGGCATAGATATTTAAAATTGTTAAATCTTCTTGTTGGACAGACCCTTTGAGTATGATATAGTGTCCTTCCTCATCTCTTATTATAGTCTTTGGCTTAAAATCTAATTGATCTGATATAAGGATTGCCACTCCTGCTTTCTTCTGATGTCCATTAGCATGGTAAATTCTTTTCCACCCCCTCACTTTAAATCTGGAGGTGTCTTCGGGCTTAAAATGTGTTTCTTGGAGGCAACATATAGATGGGTTTTGTTTTTTTATCCATTCTGATACCCTGTGTCTTTTGACAGGGGCATTTATCCCATTCACATTCAGGGTAACTATTGAGAGATATGAATTTAGTGCCATTGTATTGCCTGTAAGGTGACTGTTACTGTATATGGTCTCTGTTCCTTTCTGATCTACCACTTGTAGGCTCTCTCTTTGCTTAGAGGACCCCTTTCAATATTTCCTGTAGAGCTGGTTTGGTATTTGCAAATTCTTTCAGTTGTTGTTTGTCCTGGAAGCTTTTAATCTCTCCTTCTATTTTCAATGATAGCCTAGCTGGATATAGTATTCTTGGCTGCATGTTTTTCTCGTTTAGTGCTCTGAAAATATCATGCCAGCTCTTTCTTGCCTGCCAGGTCTCTGTGGATAAGTCAGCTGCCAATCTAATATTTTTACCATTGTATGTTACAGACTTCTTTTCCCGGGCTGCTTTCAGGATTTTCTCTTTGTCATTGAGACTTGTAAATTTTACTATTAGGTGAAGGGGTGTGGGCCTATTCTTATTGATTTTGAGGGGCGTTCTCTGAACCTCCTGAATTTTGATGCTCGTTCCCTTTGCCATATTGGGGAAATTCTCCCCAATAATTCTCTCCAGTATACCTTCTGCTCCCCTCTCACTTTCTTCTTCTTCTGGAATCCCAATTATTCTAATGTTGTTTCGTCTTATGGTGTCACTTATCTCTCGAATTCTCCCCTCGTGGTCCAGTAGCTGTTTGTCCCTCTTTTGCTCAGCTTCTTTATTCTCTGTCATTTGGTCTTCTATATCACTAATTCTTTCTTCTGCCTCATTTATCCTAGCAGTTAGAGCCTCCATTTTTGATTGCACCTCATTAATAGCTTTTTTGATTTCACCTTGGTTAGATTTTAGTTCTTTTATTTCTCCAGAAAGGGCTTTTATATCTCTCGAGAGGGTTTCTCTAATATCTTCCATGCCTTTTTCGAGCCCGGCTAGAACCTTGAGAATTGTCATTCTGAACTCTAGATCTGACATATTACCGATGTCTGTATTGATTAGGTCCCTAGCCTTCGGTACTGCCTCTTGTTCTTTTTTTTGTGTTGAATTTTTACGTCTTGTCATTTTGTCCAGATAAGAGTAAATAAAGGGGCAAGTAAAATACTAAAAGGGTGGCAACAACCCCAGGAAAATATGCTTTAACCAAATTAGAAGAGATCCAAAATCGTGAGTGGGGAGAAAGGGGATAAAAAGAGGTTCAAAAAGGAAGAAAGAAAAAA